>NW_018407978.1:503566-503988 GCF_002113885.1 Mizuhopecten yessoensis
TTTCCTCAGTTTCTGTTGTAGCCTTTCCTTTACGTATAGTGTTTCATCAGTTTCTGTTGTAGTCTTTCCTTTACGTATGGTGTTTCCTCAGTTTCTGTTGAAGTCTTTCCTTTACGTATAGTGTTTCATTAGTTTCTGTTGTAGTCTTTCCTTTACGTATGGTGTTTCCTCAGTTTCTGTTGTAGTCTTTCCGTTACCAATTGTGTTTCCTCAGCTTCTGTTGTAGTCTTTCCTTTGTAGTCTTTCCTTTACGTATAGTGTTTCCTCAGTTTCTGTTGTTTTTTTCCCTTTACGTTTGGTGTTTCCTCAGTTTCTGTTGTAGTCTTTCCTTTACGTATGGTGTTTCTTCAGTTTCTGTTGTAGTCTTTCCGTTACCAATTGTGTTTCCTCAGTTTCTGTTGTAGTCTTTCCTTTACCTATGG
>NW_018407978.1:506388-506757 GCF_002113885.1 Mizuhopecten yessoensis
GTTACGTATGGTGTTTCCTCAGTTTCTTTTGTAGTCTTTCCTTTACGATTGGTGTTTCCTCAGTTTCTGTTGTAGTCTTTCCTTAACGTAGAGTGTTTCCTCAGTTTCTGTTGTAGACTTTCCGTTACGTACAGTGTTTCCTCAGTTTCTGTTGTAGTCTTTCCTTTTGGTATAGTGTTTCCTCAGTTTCTGTTGTAGACTTTCCTTTACGTAGAGTGTTTCCTCAGTTTCTGATGTAGTCTTTCCTTTACATGTGGTGTTTCCTCAGTTTCTGTTGTAGTCTTTCCGTTACGTTTGGTGTTTCCTCAGTTTCTGTTGTAGTCTTTCCTTTACGTATGGTGTTTCCTCAGTTTCTGTTGTAGTCTTTCC
>NW_018407978.1:506880-507744 GCF_002113885.1 Mizuhopecten yessoensis
TGGTGTTTCCTCAGTTTCTGTTGTAGTCTTTCCTTTACGTATAGTGTTTCCACGGTTTCTGTTGTAGTCTTTCCTTTACTTAAGGTGTTTCCTCAGTTTCCGTTGTAGTCTTTCCTTTACGTATAATGTTTCCTCATTTTCTGTTGTAGTATTTCCTTTACTTAAGGTGTTTCCTCAGTTTCTGTTTTAGTCTTTCCTTTTCGTATAGTGTTTCCTCAGTTTCTGTTGTAGTCTTTCCTTTACGTATGGTGTTTCCTCAGTTTCTGTTGTAGACTTTCCGTTTCGTAAAGTGTTTCCTCAGTTTCTGTTGTAGATTTTCCGTTACGTAAAGTGTTTCCTCAGTTTCTGTTGTAGTCTTTCCTTTTCGTATGGTGTTTCCTCAGTTTCTGTTGTAGACTTTCCGTTACTTATAGTGTTTCCTCAGTTTCTGTTGGAGTGTTTCCTCAGTTTCTGTTGTAGTCTTTCCTTTACGTAGAGTGTTTTCTCCGTTTCATTTGTAGACTTTCCGTTACTTATAGTGTTTCCTCAGTTTCTGTTGGAGTGTTTCCTCAGTTTCTGTTGTAGTCTTTCCTTTACGTATGGTGTTTGCTCAGTTTCTGTTGTAGACTTTCCGTTACGTATAGTGTTTCCTCAGTTTCTGCTGTAGTCTTTCCTTTACGTAGAGTGTTTTCTCCGTTTCTTTTGTAGACTTTCCGTTACTTATAGTGTTTCCTCAGTTTCTGTTGTAGTCTTTCCTTTACGTAGAGTGTTTCCTCAGTTTCTAATGTAGTCTTTCCTTTACGTATGGTGTTTCCTCAGTTTCTGTTGTAGTCTTTCCACTTACGATTGGTGTTTCCTCAGTTTCTGTTGTAGTCTTTCCTTGAC
>NW_018407978.1:516340-516608 GCF_002113885.1 Mizuhopecten yessoensis
TTTTCCGTTATGTTTGGTGTTTCCTCAGTTTCTGTTGAAGTCTTTCCTTTACGTTTGGTGTTTCCTCAGTTTCTGTTGTATTCTTTCCTTTACCTATGGTGTTTCCTCAGTTTCTGTTGAAGTCTTTCCTTTACCTATGGTGTTTCCTCAGTTTCTGTTGTAGTCTTTCCTTTACGTATAGTGTTTCCTCAGTTTCTGTTGAAGTCTATCCGTTACGTTTGGGTTTTCCTCAGTTTCTGTTGTAGTCTTTCCTTTACGTATGGTGTTT
>NW_018407978.1:517832-573855 GCF_002113885.1 Mizuhopecten yessoensis
ACGGTTTCTGTTGTAGTCTTTCCGTTACGTTTGGTGTTTCCTCAGTTTCTGTTGTAGTCTTTCCTTTACGTATAGTGTTTCCTCAGTTTCTGTTGTAGTCTTTCCGTTACGTTTGGTGTTTCCTCAGTTTCTGTTGTAGTCTTTCCTTTACGTATAGTGTTTCCTCAGTTTCTGTTGTAGTCTTTCCGTTACGTTTGGTGTTTCCTCAGTTTCTGTTGTAGTCTTTCCTTTACGTATAGTGTTTCCTCAGTTTCTGTTGTAGTCTTTCCGTTACGTTTGGTGTTTCCTCAGTTTNTTTCCTCAGTTTCTTTTGTAGTCCTTCCTTTACGTATAGCGCGTCCTCAGTTTCTGTTGTAGTCCTTCCTTTACGTATAGTGTTTCCTCAGTTTCTCTTGTAGTCTTTACTTTTCGTATAGTGTTTCCTCAGTTTCTGTTGAAAACCTTCCTTTACGTATAGCGTTTCCTCAGTTTCTTTTGTAGGCCTTCCTTTACGTATAGCGTTTCCTCAGTTTCTGTTGTAGTCTTTCCTTTACGTATGGTGTTCCCTCAGTTTCTGCTGTAGTCCTTCCTTTACGTATAGTGTGTCCTCAGTTTCTGTTGTAGTCCTTCCTTTATGTACGGTGTTTCCTCAGTTTCTGTTGTAGTCTTTCCTTTACGTATGGTGTTTCCTCAGTTTCTGTTGTAGTCTTTCCTTTACGTTTGGTGCTTCCTCAGTTTCTGTTGTAGTCTTTCCTTTACGTATGGTGCTTCCTCAGTTTCTGTTGTAGTCTTTCAGTGAAGTTTGGTGTCTCCTCAGTTCCTGTTGTTATCTTTCCATAAGATTTGGTATTTTGTCAGTTCCGTCATTATATCACTGGTAATTTTGTTTTTTCTTTTGTTCCTGTTGCTGTATCTCCGTTAGCATTACTGTCTCCTCAGTTCCTGTCATTGTCTTTCCATTGTTTTCAGTTAGATTTTATGTCTTCTTATTTTCTGTTGTTGTATTTTCGTTACTTTTTGTGATTCGGATTTTCTTCTGTTGTTGCATTTCCATAGTTTTGCTTTCTCTTCAGTGTCTGCAGTTGTCTTTCCATTAGTTTTGTGTCATTTAAGTTTCTGGTGTTTTGCTTTTCTTTCGTCGTCGATTTTTTCCTTGTTTATTGACGCTGTGATACAACTTTTCCCGTTGTACTGTTTAAAATATTCCGTCAGTATACCACATTATTCCTGCTTTTTTTCAAAATATGCCATTCGTGTATTTTTACATCACCTGTAAAATCTACTATACCTATTCATCTATCCGTGATGTAGTTGTCAACTTTGGCAAACAAGGGTCTGACAAATATCTCCTCGCCTAAAATGTACATCCGATAGACCCTTTGAACACATATGAATCCCTTTATTTGATCACATACATTTTTCTACACCTTATTATTGGTTGGATCATTACTACTTGAAGGTATGTGAATTGTAAAATGAGAGAGAGCAGGCCAATAATCACTTGATGACGTCAGTTCTATTCCGTCTTTGCGTATTGCAGAGTTATCTTCTCTGGTGAACAGGTATTGAATGTTACGTCATTGGTTTGTGTGAGAAAATTACGTCGTTTTCTCAAAAATTGATGACGTTACTCTCACAAACAAATGACGTAACAATCAATACCTGCTCACAAGAGAAGATAACTCTGCAATACGCAAAGACGGAATTGTAAAGCCACAATGCTACCTTCCAAATGTAGTGCTTTCCTCCGTACACCTTTCATACGTTTTATCGGTTTTTATGATTAAACATTATTAAGCATGTAATATTACAATGAAAGTCTGTTATTTCAGGGAGTATGTGCTTTATATAAACTTGCGAAAGAGAAATGGACGGATAAATGATCAGTTAATATCACGTTTAAGGTCAAATTCTCTGTCAATATCACTTTCTCAGGTCCATTTAAACCACATAATTATCACCTCAACAAAAGTCGATATTTAAAAAACATTCTGGATTAATCGGAACATTATATTTATGTTTACCTCAGACTATCAATGGTTATTTATATTTTTTAAATGTGAGTTATATATTAACTTTCATATTTTAATTTTAATATTCGTATGCACTATGCGAATCAGAAGTGAGTGTTATCATATTTGTTTAAGTATTACATAAAATAATGTTTCTGTGATAAGCTACATATAGCATATTTAGTGTTAATGATAGCATATACTACATACAATCTGGAACTATAACACAGCATTTGTCTTTGTGTACGTTAAGCAGACAATAAATGTCAGGCGTAACGGTATATATTTTCTAATTGCTCAGTCTAACAACCATGGTCTATTAATTGAGTTATTCACCTTCAGAGTAGTTGTGAATTACTGAAAAGAAACGAAACAAAACTCCTAACAAAGACATCATCGCTGATACATCGGATTTAATGCTAATTTGACAGCATGATTGATGCATTATACATATGATATAATCTGACAAGAGGAATATCTTTTCTAAGGGTTTTTTTCTCGCACCTCTACGCAGACAAGATACACGTGTCTCACGTGGTATACCATGTGCAATTACTCTAGCCGACACAGGTGCAAGCGGTGACCTTTTCGGTAACTGCATGTTCGAAAATCCTAATTAAAATGGGCAAAAAAATAATTCGTTAGAGTTTGAAGTAAGTTTCTTTACCATATCGACTGACGATCTGACACATGTCTTTATTTCATCGGTAAACAGGTGGTAGAATGATTATGAAGGTATCAAATGGGAGAACAATTCTACCCTTGGATTTATTGGATGTAGAATAAGGGCCGAAAATCTGGACAGAGACCCGTATGTATAATTAATAGACATTTTCAAATAATTTCCGACTTTTTAAGGATTTTTATTGGAGTGGCATTCATAAAATTTAGATTGAATTGGAAAGGGTTGAGATCAATGTTTAGGTGTGATTTACACAGCATCTTTACTAATGAACGGCTTACTTTTCCAGGATTTGACAAAATATCTTAATATAGTGTCAAAGGTAGCGTAAAAACACTGTTCCTTCCGTGGAGTAACTGGTTTTACTTCCGGTTTAAGTATATCGTCTAGTAGAATTTTAATATCCTCGCGATCGGTAATCTTTGTATATTTATTTTTACTTATATATTTTTTATTATTTATCTTATTTATTTATTTATTTTGTTATCAGCCTCAATAAACATGTCTATGGCTCAAACTTCTCTCTATCTATATATGATGAATAGACGTGGATGGAGGGTGGGGTTGCTAAGGATCCGCCGTCTTGGATGCAAGATGGCGCCTTAGCAACCCCATGAACCTACGACCCTCCCTCCACGTCACCTCATCATGTGCTTATTCTGTGTGTGACGTCATCAATTTTAGAGTTGAAGATTGAACTATCTCTCCCTGTTCTCTATTTATTGTTTGTAAATATGTTTTATGCATAAGATTATCAAGGAAAATGAAAATATATGATTAAAAAGAGCAGAAAAATAGGAGAAAAGAAAAGAAAAGAGATAACAAACAACGAAACAGCGTCGTCGAGAGAGAGAATACCTGAAAGCACAAGGTTAAAGTTAAAAACAAGGGGAGCTAATTCCATCAAAATTACGTCACACGCCATATACGCACCTATTGGAAACAGGGGGAGATACATTTTATTGAGTCAATGTACAAGTACTAGCGATTTTCATTTCTGTATGCGTTCTTTCTCCTCTTGCAAAGGTTCGCAGGTCTGTCAAAAATCGCAGAGAGAGAGACCGCCCATGGAGGCAATACCTGAAATCAGAAGGTAATAAGTCAGAAACAAGGGGAGTTAATTCCGTCAAATGACGTCACACTAAATATTCACACCTATTTAGAACAGGGGGAGATAATTCAGTCTGCAACTCTTAAATTAATGACGTCACACACAAAATAAACACATGATGAGGTGACGTGGAGGGAGGGCCGTAGGTTCATGGGGTTGCTAAAGCGCCTTCTTGGATCCAAAAAGCCGGATGTCCTTAGCAACCCCACCCTCCATCCACGTATATTCATTATATATATATATGTATACTAGTTGCTTCAACTATTCATACTCGTGATTGTCATTGTTAACTTGTCAGATATCTGTTATTTTTTATCCGTAATTAATAAAATACATTCATCAATTAAAAAACAAATTAATATTTGGACAAATTTACAATTAATATTCCCTTAATTTCATTATGATGTATTAGACGGTTTTTGTATTCATGCAACATCAAAGCGTCAAATGATTTTTTATATATTGAATGAAATGCCTTTGATTTGAAAAACATAACACATGTAAATAGAGTGCAGACTTGTTTTTTATGGTAAAAAAGAAACCCTCGTAATGCATCATTTTCTGAGAGAAAAGAAACTCGATACAAAATTGACAACTCATATATGATTGATAGTTCCATTATCTTACTATCTCCGAACAGCATTTATTATAATAGAAACAATTGAAGAGTACAGTACAACACTCATCGATCTTTTCACTATTATTAATTATTCTGAACGCTTTTGTAACGCCCTGTAAAACACATACATCGTCTGTTTTCAGAATAAATATATAATAATTTATCCACACTAAAAGTGAATGGATTCTTGTGTTTCGTTCGATATTGATACATGTTATTTTGAATAGGTAATGAATGGATAAGTTTCAATAACGCCCAATGTCTGAGAGTAGGCCCTTCAATATTGACATATGATGCGGTTCGGTTATACTTAATGAAGTCTCTGAGAGTTTTCTATGCGTGTTGTAATCCTGATGGATTACGGTTCTCGTATGTAAACTGCTTATTAATATGCATATCTATATATAGCAGGTACAGGCAGGCAGCAGCGATCCAACATCGAAATGATTGTATAGTTACATGTAATGGAGATTATTACTGCTGTGTTGGAAGATCAGTTGGAATATTTTTCCTCATTAAATTATTTATTGTGTGTTTTTTTTTTTTTATCTGGCAGTAACTACAAACTCATTTGTATTATTAAGATACGTATTGAAAGTCATAAAACAGAAAAGAATAAAAAGGCAAAAACAAAAACAGAGAAACGAAGAAAATATATATAATCATTAAACAAAATAAATGAATCAAAAAATAAAAATAAGTTTTTTTTATGTACGTTGTAACTATAAATGGATACGTAAAACATGTCAACACATGATGTTATTATAAATGTTGTTTACGTCGTTTATTTACACCAGATGTCTTCCGTCACTTTATATACTTATAACGACCCCATGGCAATTTAGAAGACGAATCGAAGTATTTATCTAATTCCTTGATCATTTTTATATAACACATCAATAATCCTATTTCAATGTAAACACGCTCTGGTGTCCGCTGTTTATTGTGCATACCGCAATGATAACTTCCCATTAACGTCACGTTTGATTATCATACGACAGTGGCGTTAAACAGACTGTTTCTATCATCCAAACTGTCTATTTGCTTCTGTTAATGATCCCGGATATCACGTGAATGGCTGTCTCTACAATTATCGAGTGTTCACATATGTTTCAGGTCGAAAAGAAGAAGAATTATACTGGCAGCACATAAACTCACATTTGTAAATGACGAAAAAAAATAAGATGACCAATTGTAAGAAAAACGAATCCGGGAAGCACCTATTTAAGATTAAGTTTGTTGATGAAGAAAGATAACATTTTACTGCACCAAATTGCATTTTGTCCATTTAGGACTAGTAGTACTAACGTCAAAAGTTTCGGGGAAAACTCATCTAAAGTGTCCAAAACCCATCTAGCATTAGAGTGATTTCAACCTACAATTACTAGAAATGATATGTAAGGAAGTTACTATCAGAAAAATTGTTTGTTGAAGCAGAAAGCAAACAAAAAACAAACTAACCACTTTACTCCGCCATATGTCCGTTTCGACCATTTCGGACTCATCCGTAGCACTTAAGGTCAAAACAATGAACAGAAAGCCTGTCTAAAGTGCTCAAAAACCATGAGATTACAGCGTACATGGGAAAGATGCCTTGAACCCCATTATAACGATACAGCATTCCAACTTTAGGATGAACCAAGTACGTTATTCTAGATTTTATGTAACCCGTGACAGGTAACATTCCAGCTATAGGGTTGATAATCTACTAATATAATCAACCGTATTGTTTCGTTACATAATTTCCAGAAATACAATGCAAAGAGACAACTGTCTAAGATTAAGTTTGTTTATATAGAAACCAAACCAAAGTAAACAACTGAGTACACCATACGGCCATGAGATAACAGCAAATCAGAAGGAATGATAGATTAAAGTCGCACAAAAAATAAGTCGAACCAGTTGCGGTCGGTGCTGAGAATTTGACTGCGCCTTAACCTAGATAGTGTAATAGGCATGGGTTCGACTCCATGTGTCAGTGTAAACGTGTGTAAGATCCTTAAGTCGTAACTTATGGTATCTAAAACATGTGATCCGGAAGGAAAATTTGTTTTGGACGCTTGCTTAACATCTAATACCAGCAGAGGGGTTACAAAAGTGATAGAGATGTCTTTAAATGAAATATAGATGTTTCTTATATTTTGTTCTATCATTCGGATTGTATGTGATATCACTATTGTTTATACGATATCACCTGATAGAGGTACCACTGTTGTTTTATGATATTTCTCCGAAAGTAATTGCCATATATTTGAGATTAAGGAAAGTGTGTCAGTCACGCACGATATATTTTAATAATGATAGATAAAGATTTATAACATATAAATTCATGTCGTGATGTCTTCTGTGTTTTCGGCAGTGTAAATTAATACTTCTTTGAAAGAAAACCCTGGCTACTTTACGTTATGGATTCGTCAACAGGCCACATCAATGTAGGTAATCATGATACTTCTACGGGGTTTAGAACTTAAGTCTATAAGCAGTGTCAACTATAATGTTTATACTAACACCAAAGCACAGGTAGACTAATGTTGAACCCGGATTCCTTAAAAAATGATAATGTTAAATAAAAGACAACTTTTCTAGCGTTTCATTTAGTGTTTAAAAGTAGATTAGAATGAATAACAACAAATATGATATCTTTTTGCTGAAATGGTCACAATTTTTTATGTATGCATTTTATATAGTTATAATGTGAAAATCTTTATATAGTGTTATGTATATAGAATCTTGAAATATATGCCGAACATTTGTTGGTGACGTAATATCCGACACTGATTAATGATAAGTGTAAAAAAGGTCAAAAAAACATCTCAGAGATTGGAAAGCGTACATGGAAACATCGTATATACATTAGTATGTCTAAGTGGAATGGAGAACCCGTCATTTTAGGAATATGTATATAGTATATGGATATCAGTCCGTATATTACTATCTTTTACTAATTACAGGTACTGCATTAGTTGGTACACTACTCACTTAATGGTTGTGTTTTCTCGTAAATTATTATATTGCACAATGCGTTGTGATCAGAAAATGATTCAGATATACCATGCTTTAGTAGGAGAAAGAGACCCATAATTCTAGGAATACATTTATACATTAGTATACGGATTTTAGTCAGTATATAACAATATTTTGATTAATAACAGGTATTGAATTAGTTGACTACTGTTTCAACTTAACGGTTGTGTTTTCTCGTTAATATATATTACATAACATGTTGTAATTCGAACATGATTCAGAATTTTTTTTACGCCCAAGTTGAGAGAGAGAGGCCATGGCCCACATTTCTAGGAATGAACTAATATACGGAATTTATAAATTGTAAGATTATTCTACTTAACATAACAAGAATTGCATTAGCGGATTAACTGTGTCGACTTGCTGTGTTTCTTTATAAATACAACATGTATTGTGTGAGATGCTTCAGGATAATTGAACTTAGTGATTAACCCCGTTAAACGGATCTTATCGTAACAACTGGAGTAAACAACTCACTGTGGGACAGCAGAAACACAACTCACTGTGGGACAGCAGACACACAACTCACTGTAGGACAGCAGAAACACAACTCACTGAGGGACAGCAGAAACACAACTCACTGGGGGACAGCAGACACACAACTCACTGTAGGACAGCAGAAACACAACTCACTGAAGGACAGCAGAAACACAACTCACTGTGGGACAGCAGAAACACAACTCACTGTGGGACAGCAGAAACACATCTCACTGTGGGACAGCAGAAACTAGTACGATACGTCAGGCCGTCCATTGTTACAGCAAATGTATAGCACTGCTGTTATTTACATCAATTCAATTTCATTACCATCATAACTGAAAGGAATGCTTTTAGACCTGACTATTTTTCATAGTTGCTTTAAACGTTATGCCACCTGTTCATATAATCTGTCTAAACTACATTTTATTCAAAAAAATAATTAATTCTGAAATACAATATGCGACTCGACTAAGTAATACTGATATATTGCATTGATAAAAAAGCAAGATTTTCAGCGTACGCCTAAAAGTGATGTTTCTGAAAATGAACCTCCTGGATATTATGTTCAATCATGACATCTATTCAATATAATGTGTCATATTTAGATTGCTCTTACGACAGGGCCTTTAGTAAGACGACTGCAAAGTGAACAGTGCCAGAACGAAGATAAAGACTTATACAGTGGCCTTTGACAAGGTCAGGGCTACAGTGTGATATTATAGTGTAAACATTTCCTATGTTCCTGCTGCTTAAAGCCTCGTTAACGTTACCATGAGAAAACGCGAATATTTTACCCGATTGATATTCAAAAATATAAAACTTAAGAAATAATCCTGCATGTGTAAGTGGAAAATCTTTTTTTCATAGACAAAAATGAAAACAAAATATAAGAAGTTTTATACGAATTTGCGTTAATGGATGTTTAAGCTAACCAGGCTTTTTAAAAGGGGTCCTGGAAACCAGCCAGCCGACGTAACCTGTTAACATGGCATTTTAAGCATAAACAAATACACCTCATTCCTGTGACGTATGTTCCGATATCTATATATAGTTGTTGATGTAGATCATTTAATATAAACAATCTAATTAACGAACGCAATTAATGGTTAATGACCGCTGTGGTTTTGACGTAAAACTGTCCTCTTTATGTTGTAAAGACACTGTACCTGGCAAGTACAATGGAGGGACATCAAATAAAAATTCTGTAATCAAAGAGCGACAACTCAATTATTTTCTGTACACAGGTTGTGTATTGGGTACTGCAGGTAAAGTTAGATCGATACATGTGACATAAGTTAGACAATTCCTGATACTTAAAAATTGCCCAGTATTGAATTCCTACAAGTCAGCAATGCTCATAAAGCATACACAGAACATGTTACCTGCATCTACTTTTCTGCAAATGGTTAACCTGTATCTACAGTTTTACCTGTATCTACAGTTTTAACTGTATCTACAGTTTTACCTGTATTTACACTTTTACCTGTATCTACAGTTTTACCTGTATTTACAGTTTTACTTTTCTGCAAATGTTTTCGAATATAGTGTCAGCACCAGTAAGGAATAAAACATTTTCTATTTTTTAATAGAAAAGGATAAATGTTCATGAATTTTGATAATAATATTTTGATTCGATTCATTGACATGATGTTTCAAACGAATGTTTCCCCTTCACACTCTTTGTAATTTTAAAATGACATTATAGTTAGGCGTTTCATAGGCTTGACATTAATTATTTTTTTAATGCAGTAATCCTGTTGAATTGTATATTACATAAACAAAATATACATCGAATTATGTCGTTTTTTGGTTATATGTTAAAAATCGTAGCTCTGTTTTCATTTACAATCTAAACTCAATGTTAATATATGACTAATCAGTCTATTAAGATACAGCTTTTTGCAATCACACATTGATCTGCTTTCAGTTGGCATTCAACTAAAAGCATCTCAATACATGTACCTTTATTTGACATTTATGGAATCTGTTTCCCCCAAAGACAATTCAGTTATCAGTATTAATATACAGAATATAATTCACAAATTGTATATCGCGTATGCTTGTTCAATTACAAGAACAGCCATCTGTCTAGGAAGGGTCGATAGTATCCAATGAAACAGCGTCTTATGACGTCATATTAATGATGGCTTCAGCAGTCTGCTCATGGCGTTCATGGCTTATATAAATAAGATCAGGTTGTGGTAGGGTTGTGTAGTGAACTACTATACTATATAAATAAAGGTCAATATATTATTGATCTCAAATGTCAGATACATACTTTAGGTTATAATATTTACATTTGTATTTCTGGAGATGTTTTTTTTTATTTTTCGTTGGTGTAAATTTGAACCATCTGCAAACATATGTTGATGAACCTTTAGTATGCTTTAGTATTTGTTATATCACTATTTCGATACTTTCGTGTTTATCTCGTCCTTACGTTAAATGAGTTTTGTCCAAATAACCGTTAGCGTTATCCCGATATGTATGTTAGTAAATTCGGTACAACAACATCTAAGAAAAGAACCAAGATGTGAATGAGGTTAGAGAATTAGATTATAAATGGAAATGAAAATGCTTACGACAAACATTTATGCTGTCCAAAGATAGGTGTGGTAGTAACGCGTAGTATCAATAAAGTTACATGTATAAGCGGAGCTCTATTCTACCAAAAATGTGTTTGACCTAAATATTTTGGGACTAAGTCATATTGATATTCAGGATTGAGCGATCGGATGGCCTCTATGTAAATTATCTTTGGCATGGGGTATACTACATTTGAACTACTTTCAGATAGCTTTTTCAATTTGGTCATGCCAATGAATAAATACAACCGATTTGAATTATTGCCCAATATACTCCCAGATCAGTTAGGTTAAATACTCGCATAATGATGTCAGAATTGATGCCTTAACTAAGCTTTAAAAGTACGTTTGCACATTAAACCTTTTATTGAGTCTGGTTAACATGTCTTGATATCAGGTACACATATCATCTATGTGAGTCAAATTTAATCAATCTCTAGGACACATTTAATCCCTGACGAAAACAGACTAAATTGATTTTTCACCTAATTAAACATGTATGCTTGTCACGAGAGGGACCATGTAAAATAAGATTAAAGTCGGCATTTTAGTTCAGGGCGGGATAGGTAAATATTGATACGTATAGTTTAAACAAACAATCATGTTATACAAGCTCTTCAAAATTTTGAATGATCGAACCATGAACGAGGGCATATGTTTTTGGAGATACCATTTATATATATAAGATATGATAACCGAACTTAACTCTTCTTTCGTGATTTAGATCATTGGATAGACGTACATCGTTAAATGATTTCTTAAGTTAAATAAACACAAATATCCAGGCATGAAATGTATTGAATATTTAAAATCTAATGAATTTAATTAAATATCGTCAACAAAATATATATATTATTTTTAGATGCATCGATCATGGCTTAATTTCCTGAACCGTCAGCTTAATCATATAGTATAATATCTTAATGGCTTATTAAGTTATTTTCTGTTAACACCATTACACTTATCATTTAGGTGACTGGTACTTGGAATAGGCAGCATTCATGATTTGTAGAAGGTGTCTCACAGTTTTCGTTATTCTCTAAAACCATTACACATGTCGTTTAGGTGACGTGGTACTGGGAATAGGCAGTATTCATGATTTGTAGAAGGTGTCTCACAGTTTTCGTTATTTTCTAAAACTATAACACATGTCGTTTAGGTGACCTGGTACTGGGAATAGGCAGTATTCATGATTTGTAGAAGGTGTCTCACAGTTTTCGTTATTTTCTGACACCATTACACCTGTCATTTAGGTGACTTGTACTGGGAATAGGCAGTGTTCATGATTTGTAGAAGGTGTCTCACAGTTTTCGTTATTTTCTAAAACCATTACACATTTCTTTTAGGTGACGTGGTACTGGGAATAGGCAGTATTCATGATTTGTAGAAGGTGTCTCACAGTTTTCGTTATTTTTTAAAACCATAACACATGTCTTTTAGGTGACGTGGTACTGGGAATAGGCAGTATTCATGATTTGTAGAAGGTGTCTCACAGTTTTCGTTATTTTCTGACACCATTACACCTGTCATTTAGGTGACTGGTACTGGGAATAGGCAGTATTCATGATTTGTAGAAGATGTCTCACAGTTTTCGTTATTTTCTGACACCATTACACCCGTCTTTTAGGTGACGTGGTACTGGGGATAGGCATTTTTCATGATTTGTAGAAGGTTTCTCACAGTTTTCGTTATTTTCTGACACCATAACACTTGTCTTAGACAAGTGGAGGGAACAGCGTCATTTAGATGACTGGTACTGGGAATAGGCAGTATTAGGATTTGTAGAATGTGTCTCATTTCGTTATTTTCACGGGTCTGTATATTAAACATTTCTATGACGTTTCATTGAAGTTTTCCACATTAAGGTCCCTTGTGCGATTCCATCCGGACCAACAGGAGTGATTACTCGGAGTTGAAAAAATTGTTATATAATTGTTGTAAACTATATATGTGTAATATAGTAAGGATAGTGAAATCCTATCTCAAACGAAATTCTCAAAGGTATTGAAAACTAAAGACTTGAAATGCTTGACACAAGAGGGAGTTTGTCAGTTGTGACGTCAATTTAGTATTTTCATTGTGACGTCATTATTACTTCCATGTCCATGGAGAATATGGATGAAATAAGCAAAAAAAAAAATGTATTTTAATTGAATTGTTTTTAGAATGATAGTGTTGCATTTTGTAGTTGAGTTGTTAAAATAAAAGTCAGGGATATGAAGACATACCGCAACGCCCAACGCCAGTAGAAGTACAGTTGTGTATAAAAAAAACTCAATAATGTATTTGTCATTGTTAATAACTCGGTCAATTCATACACATAATACATACAAAATAGACCAACTCTATTTACACACCAAACTCAATTGCTTTTTCCGACCATTTTCTCTCTCTAAAAATAGCTGAAAATAGAATGAAAAACGGGTCAGAATACGGTTATTTGTTTGCTAGTACACATTACACCCACGGTAGAAAAAGACACACTTTTATTATACTGTGAAGGTTACTTCCGCTTCATATAAAGGGACCTCTGACATTGACTCGTGAAAGCGGGGATATTGATACAATAACACAGGCAATTTGTAGATTTTTCTTTCTTTAAAATTCAATGTTTGTCATGTGTATCATTTTAAGATCAGTTACTAAATTAACGTTCTTTGTCTACCCGACGTCTTATATAGTGCGACATGATAGGGAAGTTATTGATCTCAGTGATATTTGTTTGTGTAAATGAATTTAAAGAATGTTATTTCGTTAGAGTAAGACCTACATTATAGATACAACGGCGTTGTCAATAAATACATCTACGATATAATAAAGACACCTTGGAAATCTTCAGACCTCCGTCCTTTAACACCAAAGTCTTTAGGATAATAAGGAACATTATACTATTGACCAAGACAAAGTTGTTTCAAGAATAGTTAGCTTAACGATCGTTACTGTAAAATTTACAATTTATATTATCGAGAAATATCTAAAATATTATAAAAAAAGTTTTTTGAAACTTCAGATGATACTTTTCAATCCCCCTGCATATAACTTTAGTTACGAATATTTGTAAAGTATACGACTGGATTATTTTGCACTAATGATATATGAAGCTGGCCAGGCATTTAAAACGAAAAGTGGGCCCAGATCTGAATGAAAGTTAGCAGAAAGTCAATATTTCCCTACGTGACAGTACTCCACAGTGATACACAAACGTTTTGTGTGTTAATGTATCGCTGACACAGACTACCATTGTACCGGTCTGTTGTGTGTGAAAAACTGTCAAAGTGTTAACAGGTATGTATCAATTGTCGTAGATTCCTACTTACACGTTCGATAGGTGTGTGTGAGTGTGTGAGTGGGGGGGGGGCTTACTCTGGAAATATTTAACAGAACAATCGTCTCATGCAAAACTTTTTTTTGTTAGTGCGGGAGTTAGTGGCGAAATATTTTATGCCATGTTTTATGCCATGACTTGACACCTTCAAATGTTAAAAATTTATTATTTAACCCTTTCACCCCTACGTAACTTTAGTAAACTCTACCATGCATTGAGCTGGATGACTCAATTATGGTCCACAGTGGTGAAAGGGTTAATCAAATACCTTAGTGTACTATTGCGTTGATGTACTAAATGATCTGTATCGGAAGCTGCGACTTTTAATTCAGGTAACATATTGAAACGCTCAAAATTTCAAAAATGACATCTTCACAAATGCAGTTATAGTTCGCATGTAAAGAAAAAAACATTTCGTTAATCTACACTAAAGTGAAAATACAACATTTTGTGCAATGGATAATTTCTGATATTTGAGAAATGATATGAATCATTTGATTTTATGAGGTAATCAAAATATAATACAATTAGTCCAGTTAGATAATCGTAAACTTTGTGTATAGGTATTGAAGAAAACAGAGCGCCGGGAAAAACATCTAATATGTCTATTTGGGTTTATGTTTCTTCTTTGTTTTGATGAATCTTGATATTGTATTATTGCTTTTTTGTTCAAATGTTATATCTCATTTGTCCTTGTGTGTCACACTTTGATGTTTTTGGTTTTATCTCATCGTAATGTCGGTTTTTGTTTCATATTTAGTACATTTTCCCTCCCGTATGTGTATATGGTTCTCCCAATCCGCCCAATTTAATCTAGATACCATTATCCGGTGAGAAAGCAGTCTAGCCCTTTCCGTGTGGTTAATGTTAATGTTAAAATCATTATGAACGTTATTGAAAACATTTGCAAATTATTTGGTCATTATTTTGGAGAAGTTTTATGAAGTTACGGATCGACCCACTCTATCATCTGTAAAAGATGAAAAGATAAAACATTATGAATACATAAATCCAAACGATGTGAATTCAGTGTATCCTGCAGGCCTTGAAATATAATTTGAAAAGTTCAGTTTATAAAAATCGTTCTCTATTTTTGTGCTGCGAAAGTCTTAACTAATGCTCTTAAGGTTAGGACCAACTGAAAGAACCATTTGATTTCCACAAATCTTATTTTTTACTTTTTTCATTCGATGAATGAATTAAATAGCAGTCCTATTAAAGACCAGCTTTTATAAATGTAAAGATGTACACCTAGTAGAAATGTGAAAACCATTGCCTATGGAAGTGTAAAGACCAATGCCAGTAAACGTGCGAAGACAAAAACCAATAGAAGTGCACTCTAATACCACAAGGTATATACACCTATACTTTAACACCACAAAGACAATTGCCAGTCAAAGTGTACTAAAATATCACTGAGTCCGGTGACAGCTGTACCATAAGAATAAACGGTAATGCCAAGGATGCAATTCATGTACACTGTAGGTTTACGTTGCCATTCCCAATTAATGGTTTCTGAAATCAGTCTTGAAGTCTAGAACAGAAAGAATGTGTTTCATCTTTGGCAGCAGATCAACTTGATAGTCCTGTTCGGTGGTAGTACTCCGTGGTCTGATGCTTTGAGTTTTTTTCGCTGCACAACAGATGTTATTGAAATCTCTGTCACCATAATTTAAAAACAATTTGGCCTCTGTCCAGTCGTTTAGACATGCCGGTGAACCAACTAAATTAAAGTTATTCATAGCAATATAAACACGAATATAAGTAATAAAATATGTAACATCTGGTAATTACAAAAGCCGGATCTTTCCATTGATATGTAGGAATGATAAGTGGTAGAACATTAGATTTATTCAAATGAGGTACTGATGATTGACACTTTTAATCACGACAAGATTAATAAATAATCTACTTTTAAGATGTTGAATACACCTAATTTGCAAATGCATTTCCGTATTTCAATAAATTCAATGCTATTAAAACTTGAAATTGGAATTACACTTTCAGTTTGAGGGGTATTTAAAAACTGATTTAAATGGATATTTTTGTAAATAAGAATAATGATAATTCGAGGTTACTATATGCCGCTTTATCACAACCTAGATAATAGGTCGTCTATCTGCTGGATTCACCCTGGGAGTAGTGTGCAGCCGTAACATTACAATAAGAGCTGATATATAACACTAGCAGGTGCTACAAAATATTTTAATTATAGTTTGAAAGCATTGTTGTATAAAGTTCGATCGGTATGCATGGAAAAGTACATCGGTTTTCATTGCACAAGCATCGTATTATTCAGGAGTCGAATGCGACATTAACATTTTGAAATGAATGTTGGAAAAGCAATTTCAGATAATATAATCTACATCCTACTTGTATACAAAGTACAGCCGACATTCACTTTGTATTTGAATAAAGTGTAAAATTACATGGTAATAAGCCAATGCTTACCAGAAATATTTGGTCCAAAAATAACTTTGTTAACGTGTTTGGAAGGTGTAAATAACATCAAGTTAACTAATATTGACAAGTATAGTTCAGTGTTACCGTGGTGTATGTTATGTAATATGCAACTTGTCTTAACCTGTGGATTTGCCTCAAGTGGGATTGATTGCTCTTGTGTTGGAAGGTGAACTTTGTGTGCAGTTATAACGTTTGGTATGTGCTATACAAACTGGTGTATCTCATTTCCATTACGAATTCAGTAAGAAGTATGCGATTGTATATTTGTTCGATACACACGTTATGCTTGTTTTGGGCTTTAAGTATATACATTTTGACACTTGACGTATACTGTTCAAATACGCGTTGTATAATAAATATGACTGTATTGGTTGAATGATGTAATCTATCACTACGATATGTATTATGTATATTGAAACTTTTCACATTTCTTACTTTCATTCTTGGTGTTTAAAATTGGTCGATGTCATGTACGTTACCTGTGTAAGTGTTGGTCGATGCAATTAAGTTGTGTGTAAATAAGTGTTTGGCGTAACCTGTGTATATGTCGAGTAGTTGCCATGTAGTTGTCGAGAAAACATTTGTTGAAGTAATGTTGTTGTCATGTAAATATGTTACAGACGTAAGCATGCAGATTGTTATTGTTTGTATGGTGACGTAAGCATCCTGGTTCCTAATGCGTGTTTGTTGATGTAACCGGGCAGTTTTCTAGTGGGTTTTTTTTGTCAACGTAACTGTTTTTTAGTGTTTATATATGACGTAAGCATGCTGTGGTATATTTTAATTAGTGTGTTGACGATGCAAGAATACTGTTGTATAGTAAGTGCATGGTAACGTTATTTATCTCTTTGTAGAATAAGGCCGCGCCAAAGTAAGCATGTCATATATCTTGGTATTATGTGCCTTCCTAAGGATAAAATTGAACGACTAACCGAGTAAATGTACATCCGTTCCATTTTTGTTTTTTCGCTAAATATTTTATAGTCCAGTTGTTATAGAATTATTATCACTTATTGAACTATTGTCAATGTAATGTGAGTGGTTGAATTATTGTGAGCTCTCGCATCAATGTTGAAAATTGAGTGATTGCCAGTTACTGAATTCTCGTAAGCTGAAAGATCATGTTTAGTTGATGGGTTATTTTCAGCTATTGAAATATATTTTCAGTTACTGAGATTCTGTGTTGGTCAGTGAGTTTTTGTCTATGACCAAATGTTGTTGGCCTTAAGTTTATTGGTTATTATAGCTTATTGAATGGTATTGAGTTATTGCCATACATGTATGCTGAATTATTGTCAGTTACTGAGTTATTGTCAGATACTTAGTTGTTGTCATTTATTGAGTTATCGTCAGTTACTGAGTTTCTGTTATTGAGTTTTTGTCTGTTATTGAATAATCATATTTGATTATTGTTAGCTATTTAATTATTGAAGATTGCTGAGTTATTATTATCTTATCAATCATAGTCTGGTATTGAATTAGTATTGACCGTCGATGTATTGTCTGCCGATATATACGATGCACGTGTAATTGTCGTTTCTAATTGATTGTCTGTTACCTGAACCACTTCCATATCTGATGTTTTATATTTTTATCTATTATATAACCCGTTCCATGTGCTACATGTACTTAATTGTTTTACCTGTCATACTGTCGGACGGTCCCACTGTTGAAATTGATTCATATCCGGTATTGTTCAGAATAAGAATGTTTATGTTTACATGTTTTCATTATAAATCAGATCAAGCCTCACCAAAGGTATCCTGCTCTTGTTATGTCTATCCCTGTGGTTGGCTTCTTCATACAGTAGTACTTTCGATACATTGACACATTTTAGTATACATGCATACTCTCTACTGTATCAACAAGACTTATACTGATTTTGACATTGATTGTATACCTCAATTTCGGAATAAGATTCATCAGTTCATCAACTTATTTTGCGATCTTTCGAAAATGTTTTCAGTTCCTGTTTGTGTTAAAAACAAACCTAGCCTTTATTATACATCTTTTTGTTTATATACAAAACTAACAAAAGTACTTCTTTTTGAAGAATTTGTCTTTATGTTGATTTAAAGGTAAAGGGAAACTCGTGAATTTTATTTCGTATTTGTGCATGATATGAATTCCATTATTATACCTCAATTATTTACATTTACATTTTGTTTCAACTTCATTTTTTAATGATGTTTTCTATTTTATCGAGATAAGCATTTGTACAAAAAGCTGTACTATGCAGACAGTAGACTGTGCGATAAGATGTCTTAGTAATTTCAATAATTGACTTATTCATCAGCGGTCCGTTTTACCAATCCAGTAAACTTAGGGGGACTGATCTGATTAAGAAACACCTGTTGAATACGTTCACATTGTAAAACTGGAATATGATTAATGTCCTCTATTGACCTAAATCTATCAAAATAGATCGATAATGACACAGCAGAATACTCTCTCGCATATTGCATTTCACAAAGATGGTATTGAATATTGCATCTTAAACAAATTCAAAAGGAATTGGGCAACAGGCGTAATGCCTATACAAGCCCTCTCCTGGTATGGACAGTGTATTTAATAATATATCAATTGTGAAATAATTTAGAAGCTTTCTACATCGAGGACAAATAGAGGATAACATACACTTGCTATGTCAAGGTGTCATTCCAGTATGTAACGAGAACACAGGACAAAGCACTGACTGTCACACAATGTAGATGTGTGTTTTAGGTGTATGCACAAAACATAACTGTCAAAGCTTAAAGTGGGTCAAGTTTACGTTCCTAGTAGCTCTTTTGTCACGTGCAGCTGTATAAACTTAACAATTACCTCTGCATTAAAATGATGCATAGCGATTAAAAATCATGTCGTGAGCAGGTGTCATGCAACATGTAATAAAATGATCACGATTTGTAAATACACTTATATAATATGATATTATCTAATATCACACCAATAAGCTAAAGTCATGTTGAATAGTCCAGGGCTGCCCTATAATGATAGGTATTCTACAACATTAAAACATAATCGTTTTACAAAGCAAGTCTTTTCATTAGATAAATAATTTACATATAAGCACAGAAGTAGTAACGATAGTGCAATCAAAGGAATTAATCAAATGTTCAGAGCAATCCGCCCCTGTTACAAGACAGACACATTAACACTTTCATTTCACAACATTCAACATGTCAATCTTTCCCTCGGTAAAACAATCGCCCCTCACAGGTAACATTTAAGTTCGTTCCGTGTACAACTTTTGCTCTGAGAGGTTGAAATACTATATTTTACTGATGGCGAACAGGATCAGTTTTGGCGGATCATTCACGATAAGCAAAATTTCTAATAAAAAATATCAACCATCTGGAGGGCCTTTTCGACTCTACATGTATGTACAGACAAAAATCAATAATTTGCAATGCACAGCATATTAAAATTAACGCAGAAAAGAAATCCACGATAAAAGTCAGGTAAAAGCTAAATGTATCTTTCTTATACAATCTTCACCTGTTAATATAATTACCAATCGATAAAACGATCCGGCAATTCGTATATATAGACATATGTATTTAAATATAATTATCTTCTTTTTGAAATCGTTCCGATAATTTGAATTGGCCAGAGGTTTTTTAGGAGTGAAAATTTAAAACATATTTTAAACCGTCCGTGTTTAAGCTGTATACCGCCCGTTACATAAACAAATGTGGTTACTACGTGTATGTCAGACTACAGGAAGTATTCCTTATCACTTTACCCTGTAGTATCGCTCGAGTTCCCCGTCAGAATTCTGAATTATTACTACATACGTCTTACAGCTTAACACGGTAGACAACGATGTTTTACTTATGGTAACCACATACAAATCTGTATACACTTTGGTGTGTTGGGTAACGTTATGAATTTGAGAAACTTTCGGTGTATATAGTAACGTAATGAATCTGTATACATTTTTTTAGGTAATTGTTTAATCGGTATAAACTTTTGGTGTTTTTGGTAACGTAATGAATCTGTATACACTTTTGGTTTGTCGGATAACGTAATGAATCTGTATACACTTTTGGTGTGTATAGTAATTTAATGAATCTGTATACTCTTTTGGTGTGTGTGGTAACGTAATCAAGCTGTATACACGTTTGCTGTTTAAGGTAAAGTAATGAATCTGTATACACTTTTTGTGTGTGGGGTATTTTAATAAATTTGTATTCCCTTTTTTTGTGTGAGACACGATTAGTGTGTTGGGTAACATTATTAATCTGTATACACTTCTGCTGTACCGGTTAATGTTAATAATCTGTATACACTAATTGTGCATAGGGTAACACAAGGACTAGGTATGTGTTCACTCATTTACTTTACACATGTCCACAACGCCGTTGTCTTATCAGCAGATTATGTATGGGATCAAATTGTCAAATACCTGTCAAGTTTCATATATCCTTAAGCTGATTAACTCTATAAATCAGTAAATAATATTGAGTACCCGTCGCTTGAAAATATTTTCTGTCGATTTTCTATCTATGAAATACTTTTTTCCACGTTAATCCACTCTTGTATAGCTGTCACGTGCCAATGTTATGATCATGAGTACAATTAGTAGCAATATATATATGATTATATTTAAACTGTTCATGTAAGCCGACCGTATCAAATTTCAATAGAGGTGTTCATTGTTATATTTCTCCTCATATTGGTTGCATTAACTGTGTACATATATATATATTGACTAATCAATTTGATGTTGTGCCGATTCTGTGATTTTGGCACAAGTTTGATCGATTTTCTATGTGTTCTATCGTCCGGAAGAGTGATATCAGGTACCGATCTGTCTATAAGGTTAAAACCGCGGTAACCTGAATCACCAATCGCAATCTGTAATGTCACTTAAACCTGAGCTATTCGTCCTTATCTCAACTGTACATTATATACATATACCCCTGGTTTGAATTTTAGCTTATATGGCTTCGAATAATAATGGTGATCAGGATGTGTGAACCTATTTTGTTTGTTAGGTACGCAGAAACCTGGCATTTCGACAGGGTCTCTTTACCTACTCTACCGAGGTTTATCGCCTTTTAATGATTTATTTATTTTATCGGGAAATAGTTCAATAGTGTCACTACTGGCCTTTTGATAGTCTCCTGGATAAGACCACGGTACTACTTCACATGTAAGGGTTGAACGTTACCATTTCAATGTGTGTAGATAAAACGGGTTATTTAAGGCAGGGCATGGTCGAGGTTAGATATATGGAATGAGGCAGAGTTACAACCGGACGGACGTCATACCTGTATAGTCAGTATGAAGTAGAAAGTAAGTACTATGACCTGTCACCTCCTTTCCAAGACCAAGTTACTGAAACATTTTAACTGGCAGTTTAGACTTATCTCTGATAGCAGGTATTCTAATATAGGATTCCGTATATTTCTGACTGGAAGGGATCAAAATAAACCTATTTATAATGTAGAACGTTCATTATAACGGCAGCCAATGAAAATAAATCATTGACCGTATGGGGATTTTGGATTGTCACTCAATTTTGCTATCGGCTATTAGTCTTTGCGGTTATTTAGGTGACGGTGTTGAACTGTTTGCTAGCTGCTACCCATCTGGGAAAACATGTCTTGTACTAAGATCCATACCGTATAAAAATTCACATATCATGTATCAATATATGTTTACAACATAGGCGGGATATCTTTTCCTAGAAGGACTTAATATTATTTAAAGCAATGTTTATGTGTGAGGACTATTTGCCTCATAAACATGTATCTATCACATTATTCTGTTTACGAAGTATGTCATGCAGGATAGTGTTAGGGATTCCTATACTTACATTGTGTACATATGATATTGAAGAACCACTAAGGAAAGAGACTAAATATTACAACAGTTATGAAACAAGTTATTTTGCTGTCCCGTATGTTAGCGTGGGGGGTCTTAATGTAGGAGGAAACCAGGGTATCCAGAAAAAAAAACGTGGTCGGACAGGTTACCCATACCTTTTAACGTTCGATCGCGGAATCGAACCCTGGCCACCTCGGTGAACGGCGAGTGCGTTATCCATTGCGCTAACTGACCACCCGCAAAATTGGTGATTCGCTTTTGTGCACTTAATTTGGACACAAATGCAACCGAAATACATGTGTTGTACCCAATGCAACGTTTAAAATATTTGTATTTGCTGTCTACCTAAAATATTTTGGTTTCCTAGTTCCTCGCTTTGCAATACCTCACTTCCGGCCTTAGTGTTGAGAATTCCTCTCAGTTGGGAAGGAAATAAGCTCTGTCCTCTTGCCGGGACTGACCAAATTTATTACATATGGCAGCTGCTGTTCCTTGCTACATGTTTCTGTGTAAACATTCAGCATTTAAGGGTAATCCCATCAAAGGATCGTTTTGAAAGACATGCTCGAGCAAGGTTGCTCCCACGTTTTCCTGGTTGTTTTATATTGATGTGTCTGTCTTCTTTGAAAATTGGGCACCTTAGAGTAGTTTCATTGAAATTTACAGGAATGGTGTTACATCAATTTTTTGTTATATTAATAATTATGGGTATGCAATGCAATGGTATTGGTCCAATTACTAATCTCTTTGTTGGGTTTACTTATCTTAGACATGTATATATATTCTAATGGAAATCATATATAGAAAGTTTAATTTATTATCTGAAGACGTATAATTCCCCGAACACCTTGTATTATTTTCTTACACTTTGCCAGTGGTCGATAAAAACATGTTCTGTTTCTTCGTATGTTGCCCTAGTTATAACAATTTTGAGTTCAAATTGTGCTTCGGTATTTTCTTCAATACATCACATCTGGCTTCATGCAAGTGGTGTTTGTCTAGCCATTGACTTGAGTACATTTACACTGCATGTCACGTCACACAAAATTTATTACATATGCTTTAAACTTCTGTCTGAGTTTAGTTGCAATATTTAAAAATTTATTGTCGCGGAAATTTAAAACATCCAAAAGTGTCTTGATTGGTTAGACATCTGCAGTACAAGATGTTTTTTAGTATTGCAGCATTATTTCTGGCATGTCATCGCCATGATGTCGTACCTTATAATGCTTTCCTTGTGATGGAGAAATGTATATAAATACATCTATTTTAGTGTCATGGAGACAACCTGTCGAAATGTATAAATTGAACAGCTAGTATTTTATAACATAAGAGTAAGAAGGAATGTATTGTAAGTTATACTACGGAAATCGAAATTTTCGCGGTGTCGAAATGTTCTCGTTTTCGCATTGCGAAAATTGAGCGAAAATATACACACGCGAATACTTATTTATAGATGATGAGAAATATAGATAATTAAAATAGATAAAAATCCTGAACAATTGCAAACACGAAACTGATCAGTTTACAGGGTCAAAACGCGAAATTTCCAAAGACGAACATTTTTATTTTTACAGCAGATGAAACCGAGTTTGTTTATATAGATTTACAGTTTGTAATGTTGCATGTGACAGCTCAACTTCAAAGTAAGTGCATCTGTCTTTAACACAAAGAACTGTACGGTAATCAGGAAGAAAATTCGCCAATAGAAATAAAACCAGGTGTGTTTTGACACGTGAGAATTTATAACATTAAAATTTGTACTTTTGACTTAAATGTTTATAACAATAGGGACCGCTATTTGTATGATAAGTGCTAATGATAATATGACCTTCATAATAAAACAGACCTCGTGCGGTTTTCTTTTCTTCACTCGTGAATGAACGTGGCAGTAGTGACCTTGCTTAAGGGATAGCGTGCTACAGATCATTTACAAATAGAGCTATCGAAATGTTAGTGTGTATGTGTCTGAAGGTAGGTGGTCAGGGCATACGTCCGATATCTGGGGCACGTCAGGTCTAGATAAACCTGGATTTATGACGGCTGTTGACGACAGTTCAATAAAAACATGTCGTTTGGAGTAGCTGTAAGTGTGGCTCATAAGTACCTCACAACACGTCATAAGGCTCGTGAAGATCTGGGTGACTACCTCGAACTCTTCGTCTTGACTTTAAACCTGCGCCTGGTATCCAAACTAAACAACGTCCACTACAACATAAGATGATAGCATGAATGCAGGATTAGACTATGCTATTAGTATAAACTTTATTTATTTTACAACAACTATGAAACAGGTTATTTCAGCTTATATTAATCACTCTTGTTGGCCCGGGTGTTAGCGCGCTGAGGGTCTAAACGTGCGAGAAAGGAGGCCCCGGAAAAAACCCACGTAGCCGGCCGACAGGTGATTTCATACCTTTTCACATCCGATCGAGGAATCGAACCCCGGCCGCTTTGGTGAAAGGCAAGTGAGTTTTCCACTGCACTACCCGACCACCTGACTATGATATTACAACAAAATACGATTCCTATGTGTCCAACCTAAACTAAGTCATAATTTTGCTATTTTTCTTATTTCATTAGTAAACTTAGTTTCTAAACGGATATTTTTTCCTGAAACTGGAAACTCAATTCATACTCTACACAGATAGTGGTCTTTTTGATGTCGTATTTAACGTCCAGTGTCATTGTGAAACGAAACAACAGGTTATAATTAACTACGAAAAAAACATAGACCACCGGCAATAAGTTTATCACTTGTAAGCTAATTAGTTCTGTCAACATAATTTAACTTATTAATATGAGAAGTGACGTGTTGTGAGTTCAGACTAATTTGCAGGATGTGTAGCATATTTGAATACAAACTCTTGACGTAAGGTCATCGTGAAGGCCAGTGTGCATGTTTACCTTTTATTTTCCTAATACCAGTTAGTGCATATTTCACACCTGTGCATGTTTCACACCTGCACTAAATTTAAAGGTGTTGATTCGTTTTGAAGAGATAATTGTTTGCATTCACAAATTCACGTTTGTCTAGATATCACGAGCTTTGAAATCCAGAAGTGCACTTGCATAACACTGTTTTTAACACACTAATCACCAGTACCAGTTGGTCCCTGACTGTGAAACAGGACGTATCTTTTTTTTTAATTCAGCCGAGATTGACATATAATTTCCAGTTCAGGGTCATATGGCAAGGACTTAATATACAGTGTTTTAGGTCCTTGCCATGTGTATACACAAAAGACTTCACTTCAAATGAATTATTTGTAATGTCCCTTTTTAACCAAAACGTAATAACATTACATCAACCATGTATTTTTTTTTGTTTTACTCTAAAATGGATTTCCGTGTTCGCGACGAATATGCATTCTTTTATTTGGGAATAATAATATGATTATTGTGTATTTATTTGCATTTTCACTAACCTATCAGCCCCAAGGACACCATAATATACGCGAATAATAGAGGGTATTTATCATTATTTTCTCTCACACGAGCCTTGTTGATTGTCTTTATCAATTATCTCAATTTTCATTCATCTGAGCGTAATTAAGCGAACACATCAAACAAACAGGATTACGTAAGAAATGATCATGCAGTAAGGTGCGTCAAGAAAACAGTATTAATAAGAATGTTTTTACTGTATCTTTTATAATACACTTGTCAGCGAACTGTTTACAGAGAAGGACACCGAAAGATTGCATAACAATTTGTGTATAATTCTAAAACCAAAATCAGGGTTAAATCAAACATAATACTGTTGATATATTTTGGCAGCTTTCATTACATTTTTTTAGGACAGCTAAACTTTGTATAGAAATATTAAGGTATGGGAATTATTATATATGCACATCATCACAAATAAATAACACCCAAGTTGCTTTTGTTTTTCAAAAAAATGTATACTATTTAATACACGTAATACATCCCTCCACTGATAGTACTTTTGAATACCTGGCATGGAAATGCTCAAAAGGTTTCTGTTTAAGGACAAACGTTGAGTTTTCTAGCATCACCGATGAGTTCTAGAAGTATTTCATTTTTAGCATGCTGTATATATTACCAAATGTTAAAGGTGTAGTCCTGTGTGTGTCGTGGGTTCATCTCTGACGATAGAAGATGGTAGACTCTGGGCTTTTTTATTTCTTTGACCCCGAGGTTTGCTGGTAACTTGATGACCACTAGTGTCGCCGCTTTTAAGTAGTGGCATTAATCGAAATATACACAAATTACGCGTTATCAATTTGAAGAAACTCACCTGTATACTTCTAATTTATTAAATTAAGGTATTTTACGCACCTCCCCTTCTGTTTCAACAGTATTTTAGACTAATATGAATGTCCAACGTTTCGGCTCTTACCATCACCGATGTGTCCGATACAGATGAACAGTTGTATGGTGCAGTGTAGTACACTTGGCATGCTGTATGTTAAAGATGCAGTCCCTTGTTTGTCTTGAGCTCATCCTTTAAACAGATTTTTAAAGATTTATTATTGTAATCATTTTCGATATCTCTACATATTAAAAATGTTAAAATGACATGTAAACAACAAGATAATAAACAAATGAGTGCAAAAAGGACTAGTGTATAACACTACAGACTAACGTCACATCCACCTCATAACATCCCACGCCATTACATCAACTGTAAGTACGTCAGCCTGTAAAAATCACGACAGTAGAATATTTACAACGGTGATCATTATAAACGATATGCGAGTACACGTGAACCACACCCAAATTTAAAGGTTGCCAACATTTTTGTCATACCACAGCAATATACATATAAAAATACATAACGTTAAGATACACGTAGACTAACAATGTATAAGCAACGTAATAATGACAGTACTATTTACCATACAGAATACCCTTACAACCTCGACAATAAGACTTATTTGAAAATAAGCCGGCTTTGAAAGTGAGCGTGGAGTGACTTGCAGTCAAACATAGCTAGCAAATAAGCCGTATACGAAATATGCCTTGGGATCCAAGTATGACCCATATTTTCCCTGTCAGCCTACATAGTTTTACAGGTAATGACCACATTACATTATCTGTTATTGTAATAGTTTGATGAAAACTGTTTAAAATGATATTTTCCATGACTAAAAATAAGCAATGTATGGCTCCATGAAAGCTAGGGTCCACGTCCCGAGGCTGGGTACGTTGACCCTCCGTGCGTGTAGGATCATTTCGGGGTATGATTGTCGCGCACTGGGTGTCAACGTAGCAGAAGGCTTACACAGCCTGATTGCCGTGGGTTGCGTCTCGTATCACTTTGGGAAGACGATCCTGGTGGTTGAGCAGGGGTTGGAATCACTCACGAACTCTTGATAGGAAGTATACATGGTTCGACATTCTGCAACATACTACTTTGGCTTCGGACTCTAGGTAGACGAGTAGTAATATGTGCCCTCTCTCACTAATCGACTGGTCACGCTGATCCCTTGGTATCCATACTTCCAAGAAGGCGTTGGCTTAGGGTCAATCGCTAGAGTATACTCTTACGAGTAGTATGAATACTCTTACGAGTATACTACTCTGTGTATCCCTGACACTTTGACGCCGGGTATCCGCTTTCAATCACCGACCAAACACGCAGACAAATCATCCACCAAAACCACAGAAAAATCTTCAACTTTCCCACGGTTATTGGTGATGTCCTCTACTCAGAGCGGCAAAACCTCAGCATATCTGTCCCCTCTCCTTTTGAGGAAGGGCATTCAAGGCATCGCTGGGGATGTGAAATCCGTCAAACCGTTGGGGTCTGGCGATCTTCTCATCGAGGTTTGTCGCCGACAACAGGCGCTAAATCTCCAGAGTACGACCAGTTTGGCAGTGTTTTGATGGGAATCACAAAATTGTAAGTTTAAATTACTTTTGAAACAGATGTGGATGCGTTGCGTAAAACTCATTACTTGTAATATTTATATATACAATTGCATGCAAAGGAAAATCACCTTTATGTCTCTGCCCTTATAATACATTTCTATCAAAATACAGTTTTATAGATTAAATAAATATGTATAAGTTGCTATCAAAATCTTTTTACCTCGTAATTTCAAACTACAAATAGCAATATTGTGATCCATTTCACCACCATTTTAAGCATCCTTGATATCCAGGGGTTATGCTCACTTTAGCTTTCTACACCCCTGGAATATGTCATAGCAAAATCGAAGGCTCAGTGTGCACCGTCTTGTGGATGTGACGAAAAAAGACTTGTTTGATCCTTTGATGTGCATCAAAAGAATCTCGCGGTCGCGTAACGGTAAAACTTGTTGGCATTGAAGTCGATTGTCGCTCCTCTGTTATCTTCTAAGGACAATTATCAGCCTAGTGATTGGTCAGGTTTTTTTACCTTACACCAATCAAATAGCTAGCCGGGTGCCTTCAATTTCGCTTTGACATATTCCAGGGGTGCAAAGAGCGAACGTGAGAGTAACCATTGGATATCAAGGATGCATTTTAAGAACCTTTGTCAAAGTTTCAATTGATCAATTGAAAAAACAAACCTGATTTTCAAAGAATTTAAAAGTTTTAAAAGTATACAAACTTTTTACTAATTTCTCTATTTCATTAAAGGGTTAACTAATATTAGAAACATCGTTCACTATTTAAAAGCGAAAAAGAAAAGTATAGATATGCTGAGGAGTTATTTGGTCACCGGGCCTGACTGCCCCTCCCCTTTTATACGACGTTCAGTGAGTGCAAACCTATTCTACTTGGTAGGACTTAGTTCAGTTGGATCAATGAGGTTATTCAGGTAAAGCCAACTCCTATTTGTGTTGTATTAAACGAATGAAATGTTGAGCTCGAACGGTGCAGAACGAATGATAAAAAACATGCACGTCTTTTTGATCTAGCAGGGTACCTGGGTATGTTTGATGTATATAGGTGTGTTCGGTGAATGGACGTGTGAAACTCAGTGTGTATCTATTTATGATATGGGTCAAAGAAGTGTTATAGACGGTAAAATTCTATATAACATTATTTAGGATATGATAGATATACATCATTATGATAGATATACATAGATATAGGTGTGTCTGGTGAATGGACATGTGAAACTCAGTGTGTCTGATCTATCTTTTTACGATAGATATACATAGATATAGGTGTGTTTGGTGAATGTCTATATAGAGCACAGTTCTTGTATTTAGGTGTGTTTGTTTTATATGGATGCGTTGCTGATATACCCATATTTGTATCCTATGTAACTAAATCCATCTAGATAAGTATCTGAGGTTTCTAGATAAGTATATATGGTACAATGAGGTATCTAGATAAGTATCTGAGGCATCTAATGTGTATCTGATGTATCCAGATGTGTATCTGTTGTATCTAGATGTGTATTAATTGTATCTAGATGTGCACCTTGGGTATCTATATGTGTATTTTGGGTAGCTGGATGTGTATTTGTTGTATCTAGATGTGTATCTAGATGTGTGTCTGCTGTATGAAGATATGTATCTGGTGTATCTAGATGTGTATTTGTTGTATCTAGATGTGTATCTTGAGTATCTAGATGTGTATCTTGAGTATCTAGATGTATATATGGGGTATAGGGATGTGTATCTGGTGTACCTTGTTTTATATTGATGTGTTGCTGATGTACCCAGATTTGTATCCTTTGTAACTAACTGCATCTATATAAGTATACGAGGCTTCTAGACAGGTATATAGTGTTTCTAGATAAGTATATGAGGTATGTAGATAAGTATCTGAGGAATTTCAAGTATAGATGGTGTATCTGGATGTGTAACTGTTGTATCTATCCAGATGTGTATTTGTTTTATCTGGATGTGTATCTGGTGTATCTGGATGTGTATTTGGAATATACGGATGTGTATCTGGTGTATCTGGATGTGTATTTGAGATATCCGGATGTGTATGTGTTGTATCTAGATGTATATCTGAGGTACCTAGATGGATATCTGTTGTATCTAGCTGTGTATCTGGTGTATCTGGATGTTTATTTGGGATATCCGGATGTGTATTTGTTGTATCTAGATGTGTAACTGGTGTATCTGGATGTGTATTTTGGATATCCGGATGTGTATTTGTTGTATCTAGATGTGTATCTAGATGTGTATCTGGGGTATCTGGATGTGTATTTGGGATATCCGGATGTGTATGTGTTGTATCTAAATGTGTATCTGATGTATCTAGATGTGAATGTGTTGTATCTGGTTGTGTATATGTTGTATCTAGATGTGTATTTGTAGTATCTAGAGGTGTATCTTGGGTATCTAGAAGTGTATATGGGGTATATGGATGTGTATCTGGCGTATCTGGATGTGTTTCTGAGGTACCGAGATTTGTATATGTTATATCTATATGTGTATCTCAAGTATCTGGATGTGTAACTGTTGTATCTAGATGTGTATCTACGGTATATTGGTGTGTATCTATTGTATCTATATCTGTATCATAGTTGTCTGGATGTGTATATGCTGTATCTGAGGTCTCTAAATGTGTATCTGAGTTAATCTAGATGTGTATTTGTTGTATCGAGATGTGTATCTAGATGTGTATGTGTATCTAGATGTGTATATGAGGAACCTAGTAGATGTGTATCAGAGTTTATCTAGATGTGTATTTGTTGTATCTAGATGTGTATCTAGATGTGTATGTGTATCTAGATGCATATGTGTTGTATCTAGATGTGTATTTGTTGTATCGAGATGTGTATCTAGATGTATATTTGTTGTATCTGGATGTGTATCTGTTGTATCTAGATCTGTATATACGATATATAGATGTGTATTTGTTGTATCTAGATGGGTATCTTGTATCTTATGTATCTAGATGTGTAATGGATGTAGCCATATATGCAACTAATATATCGTGACATGTACCTGATGTATCTGGATGTGTGTCTGTTGTACAAGATGTGTACCACGTGACCATATATTTGTATGTAAGTGTGTCTGAGGTATCGGGATATATCAGGTTTGTAATAAGATTTGTATACAGGTGTGTGACAACGATCTTCACTCGGTTACATTAAGATGCATTGCACCGGTTTTCTTTTTCCTGTTAATTTTAAATCAATATATGAAATGGCATTACCGAAACGATCAATTTCAGATAAAACCCCGAAACACATGTACAAGTATCCCAAATTGAAATGTATATTCATTTGTGTCAGAGACTTTGTGCCTTGTACCTGATAACCTTTATTTATACGAAACTAAACTCTTATTCTTTGACAGCGTGTTTCCCCATATGTATCAGGGTTAAATTGTCGTTTTAATGACAATATAACAAATGTGAGTCTGAGGTGAAGATTTTAACAAAACAGGGAGTTGCCCTCGGTAAAATTGCTTTATTGGACAAAGAGCCAGCAATGCTGATCCATCCTATAAAATGACCTTTGATGGGGGATTAAGTAGCAATAAGCTCTCAATAAATAATACATTACTGTCTTTGACAAAGCAGTAGTAAGCGGTCGATATGTCATAAATGAAGCGACATCGAAGGAGCTTCGTGGCAGGCATTTCACGTGGGAAGTAAGAGTGTCATCTGGCTTTGCTAAATCTGACTCACGTGACAAAGGACTAAAACGTAGAAGGTACAATTAGCTTTCTGTACTCATTCTATGAGCAAATCTTACATAAATCGACGAAAGGTATCAAAAATAAATCATTAACTTGAATCTAATTTCCATAAAATAGCTTTCACGTCACTTTATTTTTATAGATATTGGAACTTCAGATTCATATGAATTATAGAATGGATGAAGTCAAATAGAGAAAATACGTCGTATACATAATTCATTACATCAAATGATGCGGCTTGTAATAAGTTTTTAACTATATATCACGCTGAGCTATGTGTTACTTAGTGTAACCTATGCGTACTAAGTAATGTTATTGGCTAAGACCAACCCGTGACAAGCTAGTTTGACTTCCGACCATATATGATGTCAACAAATACGTGACGTCATATGCTAATCCGCGGCCGCGAAAAAGGCATGCCGAAAGGAAATGTTTCCGATTTTGCTTAATAAAACGACAACACAAATGCTGAATAAGTTATGGTAAAACACAATTCCATAACTCGTGACATTAGTTTAGCATATCTTTCGAACCATCGATATTTAGTTTTTTGAAATTAGAAAATAATCTTTCTTGAAATTTTTAAAATGAAATAAGTCGAGTTAGATAATATGATTTCAAACCCGTCACGCGTTTAGGAATTTCTATCGAACATGTGATGTATGTATTATTCAGTGTTATAACAATCATTTTCTATATGTGTAACATGTGTAATAACCCACATTATGACGTCATAAGTAACATTCGATGACATAGTGAATTCTCGGCGAAAAGCAAATGTATTGTTTTCCCATTTTTTTCAATAAATGGTTCTGTGTGTGATAAAATCAGTCATATAACATACTTCTGTAAATTATGTGATAAAAGAAAGATCAATCTTTTCTGCATTTGATATGACTTATATGAAACATACTGAAGCTCATACAATGAGAGTCGTATAGTTAGGGACATTGTTTGAAATCATCTATATAAGTAATATAATTTATATGAGGATCATCGTAATGTACGTAAATGTAGTACACTCTATCGGATTTATAGACTTCCGTGTATCTGTTAGAGCAATTTTAGTGATATATTGCGTTGTGGAACACGCATCAGATTCTGAGATTAAATTTTTTTGATATTGTACACAGCCATTCATTTAATAAAATAAACTGTTTTGTGACCATGCTGTTGAAAAACATTTAACTTAGTGATAAGATCATGAGTTTTTCACGTTAACCTGACGGTGGCATTGATATATCTTTAAAAGCAAACTTTATTTTTTTTGCAACATTTATGTAACAAGTTATTACAAGTTATATTAATCACTCTTGTTGGCCCGGATGTTAGCGCGCTTAGTAAAAGGCGAGTGCCTTATCCACCCTAATTGATATATCTTTGTGACGTCAACATTTAAAAGTCGTATATGTGAAATCGAATGGTATTTTATATAGTTTTTTTTAAGATAAAATCATTCATACTGATCAACAAGGAAGTAGATAAACAATTGGGCGTGACAGAATTCTAAATTGAAAGAAAAATAGATTTATTAAGCCTACTCTGTCGCAAAATACTTCATTTGTGCGGTGCTTGACTATATTTTGAATTGGCCGCATTAAGGCAATAAGTGTTGAGCAAGTTTGTGCTTTATTTTATTCACTAAACCATATCTCTAATACTACAGCAAAGTATATAGCGGCGGAATATTATCTTTGACGTTCGTCCATTGTTATTGTGAAGTTTATTTCATAAAGGACGTCATTAATTAAATCCGGTTGCAATATTATGACAGAACGATCATCTATGCTTTGACCTGATATTTATTTAAGGTTATATCACACACATGAACACACGCGTACACACGTGTACTGATACTGTCTACACGATCATAGGCCAATTGCTATCGTGTCAGGTTTGATCACCAAATAAGTATAGTTGTATGTGTCTTATAGGCACACATACAAATCACTTATACAATGCATGTGCCAAACAGTTAGCAAAACCGCAATAATGGATTGCCTGATGCGTGAAGGCCATACGTCCATGTCCCTTGTGATACATTCTACTGTAATCGACATCCATACCTGTACGTGCTTAAACCAATAAGGTATTGATATACATATATGTACGCCCTATACTGGCCCACCACACATAGGTGCAAAAAAAACGTTAACATACATACCGATACACCAGGATATGTACATGTGTGTAGTGTAGTGTTCCCGTTAACACATTCACGTAAATCATACTTACCTCAACAAAATGTTAATTCGCTTATACAAATAAACAGTTTTTTGACATTATCTTACATTGTGTTTCCAATTTTGTATTAAAAAATAGCATATTCAGAGTCACTGTATATATTTTGTGAGTATTGACTGGGTTTCATTTAGTCATGTATTTGGTGGCAACAAGATGTTCCTATAATGCATGCTTGAAATATTTTACACCTATATATGTGTGTATTAATAAGGTAAACTCAATCTACTAAACATCCAGGATCTTTTGACAACAGTTCAAATGACCCAAGTTAAAATGCAATCAGTTTGTGCTATCGACTAGTTCTATGTGTGGTGGAGTATTTATTTATCCCCCACTAACGGTGAGATATAAGGTTATGGTAGATATGAACTTGAATCGCCGTCACCCAACCGTCCATTGATCTATTTGCAGGTCCTACATCGAGCAGATAAGTTTACACAAATGTCGTCTGCTAGTGAATCACGTGACTCTCAATCCTCGGGCACAGCGCCAAAAATTGTTCCATTAGGATATTCGGCCCGGGTGCTGTACACGTTCCTCCCACATGAGAACGAACAGACGGAAATATTCGTCTCTGAAGGTGAAACTGTCCAACTGGAATACGAGGTGGGTACATGGGTGTTCGTAACATCGGCGGAGGGTGAATCTGGCTACATTCCTGCGGACTTCTGTGTACCTTTAACTGGTGAAAATAGCCACTCTACCGAGAATACTACGTCAGGATCGCTCACTACAGTGGAGCCATTGAGCTCTATTGGCAAGCATGAAACCATAAAGGACACCTTGATTGGTGTTTCACAAACACCAGAAGACAAACCGGATGTGTATTCGGTAGAGGATAAGATATCAGGTGATTCATCTGTAGGGATTATAGAACACGGGAGTAACATTTATACAAAATTCGGTCAGTTAAACAAAGTTCCAAAGGAGATTTATATTCCACGGGAGTCGATAAAACGCTCAAGCAGTGTGAATGTTTCAGACCCTAGTGCTGAAGCCGAAAGTGTTAATGGTGAAACGGTAGTAGCGACCTGTGATATATGTGGAAGCTACATCACTCGACTTCCCTCACAAGTTCAGGGTTTTCTCAAACTCAAAAGGGCTAAAGCCGATTTCCAATCACGTAAGCTACTTAGTGAAACACCAGCATATTCAATACAAGGATTACTATCGCACTTAAACACAGATCCTTCTGTCAGCCGTGAACAAGCTTATAGTAAAGGAATTAACCAAATTGAATTGGCAGAAAAATATGAACCAGCACAAAATATACTTGAAAATCTACGTACAAATTGTGAACAGTGCAATACTCTGAAAAATTATTTACAACTTCAAGGGGAAAGTTCAATGTCAACCGTTTATACGAATAATCGGGATCTGAAACTGGACGCGGCCAGTGACTCGGATTCTGAAGGAAGTGCAGAACGGAAGGATGACGTAAATGCACATGAGACCCCCAATAGGGTAGGTGCGCTTATGGAAAATGAACATGAGGAACATAGTGATGGACAGATTGAGAGTGATGACAATGATTCACCACCACCACTTCCAAACTCCTCTCCTCCTCCATTGATTGATCTCACGACGACCAGTGCTGATATGGAGAAGCCCGACAAGGTCGAGGCGGAAGTTGTACTGGGCAGACAGACGATCATTATAAACAGGTCGCCGGGGACGAGAACTCTCCCCGCCCTCCCTAAATATGACAGTAAGATGGCCTGGAACGACAAACCTCTGACCACGCCCTATGACCAAGTGTTCAATGCAAATCAAACGTTCTTTGATCCTCTTCTTCAGCATATGGGGAATCCGGATGAGGATTTCATGCGACAAGGTAGTAGGACTACTAGTGGGTTTGCTAGTTCAGAAGGCAGTGTAGAGAGCTCGGAACCTGACAAATTCCTTGGGGCTGACGGAAAGCTGTACGATAGTGAAAGTGACCTATGTGTTAAACGCGTTTCAGAAAGTTCTTATCCGTCCTCTGAGGAAGGAGCCAGACCTCTTAGTGGTTTGAGTGACCTAGCGTCTCCAACTGCGATATCCCCTGATGGGAACAATGTGGACCTTTTAGGGGGGTTTAGTAATTCTTCCATGAGTGATCAAGACATACTAGTGCCTTCTGTAAAACTATCGAATGACGATGTGTCTGAACGGACGCTTTACACTAGCTCATCTTTGGACGAACATATGATTTCAGCAAGCCGGAATGTAACGAGTGCTAACGATGCCGTAATAACAACGCTAGAACCCGACAGAAACAGCAATGGTGCTAAGTCTGAAAATTCTCATAGCAGCAAAACGTTACCGGCCACACCAAAACATTTCGACTTCAGGGCGAACCTAATGGTGTTGGGAAATCGCCCCAAGATACCAGCATTACCAAATAAGCTGATGGTTTCTCCAGCTCTTCGGACGCGGCAACACACTACCACGGCCATGGTCAGTTCTGTGAATAATAACAAACGTGAAGAAGAACCTAGAACGAAGATCCGTCCCTCTATCATCACTATTGCCCCTCCTATGGGTGACAGAATGGTAGTGGCGAGACGACAACAACCTGCCACGCCTGTACGGACCAATGGTAAATATCAACAAGGAACACATTCTCATTGTGCTGTAGTTATATAAAGTAACTTTAAAGACTTTTCATCCTCATTTTCATTCATGATAAATTGTTACACAACACGATTTGAAAATTTTCAATTTCTTAATCTAAAAAAATAATTACATAACACGTAGTACTACTTACACTTAAATGGAACTTTTTTTTATCGGTTAACACATTTACCATTTAAGTTCCTTTATTCAAGGTAGTTCCATCTTTTTAATTAACTTGCGCCGTGACCATCAATTCATATCTCAACGGATATTATACTTGTCTATTATGATTCGACGTAAACAATGACTACTTAATACCACTTTCACCACAATTACCCTTTATCGAATTTACACTGATGTTCTTATATTTCTGACCAGTTGAAGACTGACATCAATAGCCATCGCAATATCCTTTGGCGATAAAATTATTTTCAGAATTGTTCCTTGAAATGTTTATTAACGTATTGTACAACCTCATATTATAGTGCTGTCCAATGTAAAAACAGCAGTAATCTCAATAGGTTTAAAGTCAGGATCAAATCTACTCTTTATATCTAAATCATGATCAAATCTGCTCTTTATATTTATAGTCATTACCAAGTCTACTCTTTATAATTAAAATCAAAATTAAGTCTGCTCTTTATATTTAAAAGTATGATCAAATGTACTCTTTACATTGAAAGTCATGTTTAAATCTACTCTTTACATCTAAGTTATGATCAAATCTACTCTTTATATCTAAGATATGATCAGATCTGCTCTTTTATCTTAGTCGTGTTCAAATCTACTCTTACAAATAAGCCTAAATACGTACATCATCAGAACACAAATATGCGTTATTTGGCTCTTGACATTTGTCTTTTAGCAGAGCATTCTGATTTGTACAAGAAATAAAAAATGAAAGAATTGTCGATTTACGTCCCCTCAACACAGTCACACTCTGACCCAGTCTTTAGGAGGTAGGTCTTGGTGGGAGGAAATTATGTAAAAAGAACAGGACTCTCTTTTAATCTGAGCACATTGTTTTTCTGGTAGCACAAGACCAACTTTCAGTAGATGCATTCCTGTCTGCAAGTCCTTTTGATTTAATTACAGTTAGTCATAATAATTTAATCCCCAAAATATTTTGTGTGCTCTATATTGATCACAATGTATCATTAGTTCAAAGTATAATAACAACTAATATTAAAACAAAATTAAGTACAAAATCTATCTCAAAATGTTACAAACGAAATCGAAGAAACATCAAAACCTAAGGAAAAGAGCCATTTCGAAAACCTTTTTAAAAACTAGGTGTCAAAACTAGATATGTTCAAAAAGAATTAAATTGTAAGGGCTTTAGAGCAAGTTTGAAAAGCATCTTTTGACATTTACCATACAAGATTCCCAAAACATAAAAATAGCATTACATTTGTCTCCAGAATTAGTTTTATTATTCCCAGCGTTAGCTTGAATAGTAGTTGCACAGACATTTAAACGCGGGTCCACAAACTTTCCAATTTAGAATCCTCTGTTAATTCAATGATTCTGTTGTTAATTGTAAAGTAGATCTTAGCACAGAGCATAATGTTTTAAATTGACAACTGGTATTTAAATTGTGACGTCAGAATTTAAAAAAAAAATAAAGACAGCTAAAAACAGCATGTAGCCGGTTTCCGTTCGAATGTAAAACTCTAACATACTTTATCCAACTCCGATTTCCACAAAAGGACATAGAAATAAGACCTGGATCCTTGTTCGCGGATGATTGACTGACTAGATATATACGACGTATGATTTGGTGTATTGAAATAGTTCTTACCAGTACCTCAATAACACAAACAAATAGCTTGATAACTGATAGCGCCCAGTATACAATTTTGACATCGGGTGCGTTTTAATATGGCTACGGTTTATAGATTCCTATAGATTAAAGTTTAACTCGCAGTGGTAATTACGATCGCATGGTTCAGGGTCATTGTACACGTGAACAATACACGCCAGGCGAGCCGTCCACACTCTGAATATTGGAGTTAAATAGAGCGAGATTTAATTTGTTAAATCGTGTTATCAAATTAAGCTTATATTTCGCATCCACTTATCTACACTCTGCTAGACTGGTGTGTGTAAAACAGCGTTTTGTATGCAACATAGTATTATCTACATTGTATAGGGAGTTTAGTTTTGTCTACACCATACTGGCTGATATAAGTGCAGTTTTCCCAGTATCACTATAGATTTCCTCTATACCGATTCATACAATGAAGGTGCAAGTAATTGGTAAAAAAAATCGTAACACCCTGGAGCTAACTGCAGTGATCATTGCGGGAGGAAAAGGTCCCCCAATTCGTGATGACTGGTTATTACTATCTAACTCTCATTAAATAATTTCCAAATTCTTAAAGACACTTTGTAAACCATGTCTTTGGACCATTTAAAAATCAAACCAGCTTGAATTACTATCTAACTCTCATTAAATAATTTCCAAATTCTTAAAGACACTTTGTAAACCATGTCTTTGGACCATTCAAAAATCAAACCAGCTTGAATTATATAAACATGCTTATCAACAATCATTCGTAGGAGAATCTCTCTATCAGGCACCATTCAATACGGTGCAAGCAAAGAAGTCATCCTTTATGTATATGTTTATTATTAACAGAATCGGAACAGCAGATCTTGTAAGAAGATAACATAATATTCTAAATACTATCTTAGATACACTTATCATGACTGGAATATGACAGGTGCATGGCAAAGGTGCGGTAAACTGCAGAGACATTTTCCCCAAAATGTTATAAAATCTTATTTGTGACTGTTATGTTTCAGCCTAATCTGTCAATTATACAATAGTGACATTAACAACCTTCCCACGTATATTCAAGACTGTACTGCCAGGCACAGTGTATAAATCCACTGATAAAACACCCGGTATATTAATTGAGTAGTAGTGATTCGTATCTGTACACTTACCAAGCTGAATCGACCAGTAGTAAATGAACTTTAACTGACCTCGCGTACAATAGCCGTTTTCTATTCCACCTGATGAGAAACGTGGGCTGAGAGCCATATGTTGGTTTTCCACTAGTGTAACATTACGTTTTAATCCTTTAGAAACTGTTGTTCATGTTAACATTTTAAACGTATGGCAAATCTGATAAAGAAACACGTTCACTGAACATTACATTAAGCTTATTTGGTCAAGGGTGTAGCGTAGTGTGTGGATGTTCCCAAAGCACAAGTGGCACCCCGCGGAGCATGTTAGCCACGTTAAAGGTGATTGGAATGTGGTATTGAAATTTATTCTGCAAATATCCTCTAAATTTAGTTTAGATTTCAAGCATTGATAATATATGCCGAGGTTTTATTTTGTTAAATGTAAACATCAACATTTTTTTTTTTTTCAAAAGACTACCGTTTTGACCATGAATATTTATCAGCTTTGTTCATATTGGAAATACTTTATGGCTTGCGTCCAAACTGATTTTCGTTAAATGATCACTTATGAAACTCGATGCCTCTTTGAAGGCAATAACTACGATGCGAGCTCTTTTAATATAGATTTCTTTTTTGTATCATAACGCTAGATGTTCTTATTTACGTAATTGCATTACATACATTCTCTTGCTATCAATGTTTGTAAAACCTTGATTTTAAAGAAAACAATATCGTCCGATTATAAAAATAAGTGTTGGATACAATTGCTATTCTGTCCTTGATATTAGTCACATAGACATTCCGATAGGACATAATTGAGGTGAAGCGATAACGTAAGTGATCGACAAATAGGGTAATACATAGTGGTTACGTCTATGTTAACGTAATACTCCGTAAACAGATTAGACATTATGGTGAGCATAGCCTTATTCATTATATAAAACCACGTAATCTGATAGAACAGCTAACTGTATAAGATCATGCTTTCTTTATTACGTTACACATTGCATGACAAATCGTAATTGTTCTTTTGTGTGAACAATCTCATTGCACGTGTACATTAAAATGTTTGATGTTGTTTGTTGTCGTTCACATCTTCCTTCTAGTCTGTAACATGAAAATTGGAAACATAATTTCTCTGTTAAGTTATTTTATTTGTTCATACATCTTCCAAAGAAAACCTCGCGAAATTACAATGAAAATGACAAACAATACATTTTTACTGGTGAAATCTAAGGATTGGTTTAGAATAACATAATAACTACCTATTGATATCTTAATAGTTGACTCGATTAAAAATGAAACGGTTTGTGTCAAGTGTAAAATAGTAAAACACTAGTACATATCTCGGCACATATGACATATATTTACATTTATGTTCACACCATACAGTACAACGTATTACAATAAGTATACAGTGTCCATGTATTAACCATTACAGAGACACGCCATACAATATCCCTACAACGTATTACAATAGGTATACAATGTCCATGTATTTACTATAACAGTAACACACCATACAATATCCCTACAACGTATTACAATAGGTATACAATGTCCATGTATTTACTATAACAGTAACACACCATACAATATCCCTACAACGTATTACAATAGGTATACAATGTCCATTTAATTACTATTACAGTGACACACCATACAGTATCCCTACAACGTATTACAATGTCCATGTATGTCTACGTTTATATTCAATGTCCACCCAAACTGACTGTGTAGTTTTTTGGTCAGGGCGCAACACTTCTGATAGAGGTGGAGAAATTGAACATGTACACAAAATATTGACAAGCTTGTTTACACAACCTGAATTGAAATACACTATGTTGTATCATTAACATATTTTACTTCGTTATAGCTAGCTGCTAACATATTCCAACGTTCGTCGTTCAACATGAATTTTAAAAAGGGTGTAGCCGCCATTAACAAAAGCAAACAGCTCCCCGTAATAAATATTTGTATAAGGTAAACATCAGCCGTTTATTGATTTGGGTATACCAGTGTTGTTGATTTCCCGGCATATATATGTACATATGATATCCCGAACCCATTATGTGCCCAACTGATTAGCCTCCTTTAACAAAAAGTTATGGTGAAATAAAATCTAAAATTAGCTTCCTTGTACAAAAAGAAATGGTGAAATTAGCTTCCTTTTACCAAAAAAATAGTGAAATAAAATCCAAAATTACATTCAGTCTAAACATGTTCATGCTGGTGTTATCTTCGTATTTCTGTCAAAGCATATTTATGTTCAACTTTAAAGCTTTATTCTAGATTAAATAAAAAAGTTTGATATGAAAACAAATATTGAACACGAAAGTTCATACTTTGTATGTAATACACGTGACCAGAGTCAATGACTTTACTAATATGGCTGACTTAAGATATCAATGTTTTCCAAATATTGGCTGTTTGGTTCGTATTATTTATACATCACTTGTCGACCTTATGCACAAGCACTTGTCGCGTTTTAAATCAAACATATTTGCTAGACATAACACCCTTGGTTTTCCTTAAAATTCAAAGCAATACAAATAATAAAACTTTTCAATTCTCAAACATGCGTATGCCTTTGGGACGTATAACTAAATACCAGCTGTTTAGAATGCTTTGGAAGATCATGTCACGGAAAGTATATGATGTTTAAATAAGATCAGTAAAAGGTGTGGGTTTTTTTTTTTATATCAGATCACTAAAAGTGTATGGTGGTTATATTAAACCATTGAAAGTATATGGTGTTTATATTAAATCACTGAAAGTATATGGTGTATAATAAATAACTGAAAGTGTATGGTGTTTAAATTAAATCACTGAAAGTGTATTGTGTTTCTATAAAATCTTAACGTATATGATATATATAATATATATATAATATTTGTTTTGCTGTTATGTCATATATGTCATAAAAGCATGTCCATTGAGCAGTTTTAATACCTGGAACATGTGAAATGCGAATGACATTGAAAAAAACATCATAAAGAAAAAATACTCTCATATACAATCATTACTTATCGACATAATATATGTCTATTTTTATTAGACGTTTAAATATAGGCCAAGATCAAATTAGCTGATACTCTAACATATTCTTCATTTCTATTACAGCAGACCGACAGGACGAAAAAGACATTAAAAAGACTCTTCATGAACATTCTATGTCTCCGAGACGAACTAGTCAAATGCCTATGCGTGCACATCATTCTATTCATGCCGAGGCTGGTAAAGATTCTCGGCCAACAGGCAGGACTATTCTTGTGAAAAAACACAACAATCAAATATGGCGCCCACCAACAGGATCGCCAGAAGGGAGTGAAACACCAAGACCCTTCTCACCGTTTGGGGGGACGCTGCCACCCTCCAAAATCGGGTCAAAGAAAAAGGTTGTGGAAGTGTTTGTATGAATATCGCAGAATTGGTCATCCTGGCAGTGTTTTTTGTTATAACGAACCTGCATTGACCATTGGTGATAATGGTCGAGATCATTTACATGTTTCCTGCTTGTGTTTGGAAATATGAATGAAGATGCCAATATTTTACATTTAGACAGTATAAATTGTAAAGTTTCGAGCGTGCATAAATTATTTTATGACTTCGAGCTGATTAAACATCGACGTTTTCTATGCTTGAAATGATGATAATGGTTAGTTACGATAGTCAGCTTGCTATAAGGTGCACATGTTAATTAGTATCACTCCTGTTATTCAATGATTATATTTATGTATCTTTAAATTTAATAATTACATTTATTTTAAAATGTTCCGTTAGACCCGCCTCATTGTTAATATCCATGTTATTTCAACGGTTTTCACTAGGGTTGTATTGGGGATTGACAAAGTTTGCAGACAGTATACAGAATGATACTATTACTTTAGCTTACTTGTGGACAGCCTTACGTACATGTTTGTATACAATGATATGATGCACAGCATCAACCTTTAATTATGTGTTCCTAATATAAAGAGGTAAAGAACGACAAAAGTTCATCTTAGTTTACTGATTCAATAAAGTACTCGAGCATGTCTAGAAGAGAAAGTCATGTACTGGACTAATTTAATTTGAAATTTCACAACAATTCGTTGCGGCAAAATTGATAAAAAATAAAATGAAAGCACAAATGAGATCCATTTCTTTTACGTTTTAATTTAAAGCTATTTACAAACAGTAAATTTTGTATTTATCTTATTGAAGATAGTGAATTTTATATTTTATCTCGTTCTGTGAACATTCCCATATACCTTACTGCTGCAGTTAACATAGAGATACACAAGGAACAGAATTAAGCGATGTTATTTCAGGATAGGGCTTAGCAGTATACGTTTTTAACGTAGGATACTACAACTTAAACATAAATATAAAATAATGATACCTTTGATATACATTACTGTGATAGTGAATTAACAAGTTCCTTGTGAAATCCGGACCAAATTTTCACGTTTTGACTGTGATAACCATACTTTGGCAAAATTATAGAAATGTATATATAGATATATAGTGTTAAACTGAAGGCCAAGTATATTATGTTGATAATCATACAGCTAATTAGTATGAAAAGTGTTACATTTTGGATTTGTTATATTCAAATATTTATATATTTATTTGTACATACATATATATTTATTTGAAATTGGCTATATCAGTATAGCTTGTCAAGATGTGATGATATTATTATTATTACCCTTCCTCGGGCAATAAAACAAATCATTTCAAACATTTTATATCGTTCCATTACTTTGTTTATTTCATCTGTAACACTGCCGTTGTATTAATTTACATTTGTTTGTTTTTTCCGTCTTTACTTCCTAGCATTTCATTTTTTATACAATCTTTTAAGTCACATTTGAAGTAACCATCCTTTGTTTTGGCCCAAACCCATTGTATGTGTCCTAAACATGAGGCCTCCTGAGACAAACCACCAAACCATCCTAATCCAATTCAGTAAACTGCCAGAGAGTTAATTCTATGTTAATAATGTTGAACGTGTCACAAGGAGAACAAATGCGTCCTTAATTTACTACAACAACAATCTGGTCGGTTTGGTTTGGTTTGTTTGTGTTTTACGTCCTGTTAAAAGCTATGGTCATTGAAAGACATGCCAGGTTTTGGTGGTGGAGATAGTGTTCCCGGAGAAAAAACACCGACCTACGCAGGCATCGAACCCGCGACCCAGAGGTGGAGGGCTTAGTGGTAGCAGAATGCCAGACGCTTTAGTCCCCACAACAATCAGAGGTCAAGTATTAGCATATCTTGTGTTTGGTACTGGCAATGCACAAAACGGTCAGGACTCTATTTTTTCAAATATTTTATGCTACATATGAACATACTTTCTCTGGTATCTTAGCATCTTTAGTCGACCTTTGGAGTTGGTGTGAGTAAACATATTCTCTACTCTATGATAGTCATAATGGCTTCAATAGAAATCAAACAACATTAAAAAAACCCGCCAAGTAGTCACTCGAAAGACAAATTAAATAGCGTAAACAATAAGACGTAAAATGCATTTCGAATAAGACAGGTGTACGTGGAAATGTGACATGGCACTTTCTTCGTGCAGCACATGTTTACATTTGCATGGCATTGTCACTATATAGCCTCTTTGAAAGCTGTGTCGTTGATGGGACTTTAATTACTATGCATCACGAGACATAAAAAAAAATAAAAACACTTTTATTACAACGAAAACAATACCAATGTCTGCAATATCGTACAAAATGCACATCGGTTGAAATCCCCGATGCCGGCAATGGAAACAATTTTAACGCTCATGCAATTTATCAGAAATATCGTCTGTTACACTGCACTGATCAACAGGGGTTCGTTATAAATGTCTGACATACACATATTATATAGACCTACTGACATGTATGTTACAGACCTACTGATATGAGTCACAGCACACATACACATTTCAGACATTTGTAACGAACCTGTGCTCCGTCGCAAGATCACTCACTTCAAATGCTATCTTTCACGCGTCTTGCATCCACCATTCCTCAGTTTCTGACGACATGTCAAATAACGAGGATGTTATAGAATCTACCGACTGTTGTCAGGTTCCCATACAATCAACAAATACATTCACGCCTGGATTTTTCACAAAATGAGCAAAAAGAAAAGTTCGAATTAACTTCCAAAAATAACTCCCTCGTGGAGGGCAAGGTCGGTTTTACGGTGTTCATTGTATTTGTCCATGCGCGAAATTTGTTCCGGGGAAAAATCGAAACAATTTCAAATATAACTTTCAGCTCAGAGTTCTATTGATAAACTTAAATCACCCTATAGACATAGCATACGCAATTGTATTGATACTGAATTGTGGAATAAAATCGAAGTGTTTGTTAAAATTTCAAAGTACTACCATGTTTGCCAATCAGCACGCGACAATACGCTGTTCAAACTATTGAACGAAATTGTGTGTACTGTCGATAAGGCGGGCATTTTTAATTTTGAATATAAATTATAAGTTAAAAAAGAACATAAGAGCCAGAGAAAACGTAAATATAAGCATTGAACTGTTTTTGTATGGTATTTATTATCTATTCGAATGACACAGCTTTGCAAGCAAACAACTCATAATGTTGTTTGCTTGCAAAGCTGTGTCATTCAAATAGATCATAAATACCATACAAAAACAGTTCAATGCTTAATTAATGAAGCAAGAAATAATGATATATTTACAGATTTAGAAGGGTATCTATGAGACGTGATTAGGTTTTGTAAATGATCCGCCTAAGTAACTCTGGTTTTTATGTATAATCCTACAGATCAAAACCTACTGTATTACCTAGTCTCTTTCGTATAGGAAACGTCCAGGCATACCAACTTAAACAAAATGAGGAAAGGTGTTTTCTCATAAACAAACACATTTTTGCATGACTGGATAATCTCTTATATTCTTTTTTCAGTATATTCTAAAACTGCACTATATTTCTTTCCAAATTGTACGTCACACGTTATGCAAGTTACGGCCAACACTGTTATCGGACACGATTATGTATATATACGTACATAAAGGAAGGTTCAAGTATTGACCGTTAGGACAACAGACCCATTAATCAATGAAAGCACTACAGTATAAGGTTTAAGGGTTAAGACTCGTTCAAATATTGACTCTAAATCTGAACTTTGTTTTCTTTACGTTAGCAAGCGAATGGGACAACGGCTAGTGTTATGCTCTTACTTAATATTAAAAAGCGATCTTAGTCACTGCACGTAACTGGCAGTCAATCTATTTATAGCTGTTCTCGTATTTTCACCCCTATAATACTGTATAGTTCTGGGGTTATGCATTTCAAAAGATCCTGACCAATGATTATATCGGTGGACTAAGATGTGAAAATGTTTTTCGAAATATTTTTTGTTATCGATGTTAAGAATATATACATGCAGAGTCAGCAATTTTGCTACATAGTAATGCAGATTTACATTGCAGTGCATCATAAGTAAGTATTTTAGACAATATTGCATATCAATCAAATTAGTCCAATTATTAACACTTTATTCCCTGCGTGTTTGTACACGTCTCTTAGGAAACTGTTACGCCATAGTTCCGTTCGTCGTTGCACCATAGTAACCTCCTTGATAAAAGAAGTTTTCAGTTCGAACACAATTTAACAAAAGAGCACGGATGAAGTAACACTGTTAAATATCCAATAATAAGGCGACATATTAGCAAAAGTTAAACGAAAATAATTATATCTATTAATCATGAACGTTTGTTGAGGTGAATTTGCGATTATATGGACCTGAAAAAGCGATATTGACCAAGAAGAAGTCAATGTTAAAATCATTTTCAAGTCCATCAAAAGTACATAATCACCGAAATGAAAGTTCTTTAATGCTATTTCATTTGTCGATCTCTCTTTTCAAGTCCATATAACATCATATTCACCGAAAGGAATGCCCTTTAATGTTATATTAGATATGGAAATAAGTTTTTTATCAGTAACAAAAAAATAAGAAATTCGTCAAGCGAAAAATGTTGCATCAGACAAAGAACATGATGACGTTACAATTTCAGTGACTTTATTCAGAAAAAGAATATTGACTTGCTGTTTCTAAAAATAGCAATATCGGAACAATATCCAAAAACAACGGCTTCCACGTGATACACGTATGACCCAACTATTTGGAAGGTGGGGAAAATGGTCATTTCATATTTATAAATATAGGTCGATGCAATTTGAAATAAAACCATCGCTGTTTATTTTTGCTATCTGACTTTCGTGTCACCTCGCTTTTTATCTAACATTAACCATGAATAAACAATAAACACACCATCCATTTGTATGTTCATGGTTCATGAATGATGAACATAATACACACACACACACACACACACACGGACACTTACTCACAAACACACATACACACATACACACATACACACAAACACACATAAACACCTATATACACACACACACATACACACAAACACACATACACACAAACACACATACACACAAACACACATACACACAAACACACATACACACAAACACACATACACACAAACACACATACACACAAACACACATACACACAAACACACATACACACAAACACACATACACACAAACACACATACACACAAACACACATACACACAAACACACATACACACAAACACACATACACACAAACACACATACACACAAACACACATACACACAAACACACATACACACAAACACACATACACACAAACACACATACACACAAACACACATACACACAAACACACATACACACAAACACACATACACACAAACACACATACACACAAACACACATACACACAAACACACATACACACAAACACACATACACACAAACACACATACACACAAACACACATACACACAAACACACATACACACAAACACACATACACACAAACACACATACACACAAACACACATACACACAAACACACATACACACAAACACACATACACACAAACACACATACACACAAACACACATACACACAAACACACATACACACAAACACACATACACACAAACACACATACACACAAACACACATACACACAAACACACATACACACAAACACACATACACACAAACACACATACACACAAACACACATACACACAAACACACATACACACAAACACACATACACACAAACACACATACACACAAACACACATACACACAAACACACATACACACAAACACACATACACACAAACACACATACACACAAACACACATACACACAAACACACATACACACAAACACACATACACACAAACACACATACACACAAACACACATACACACAAACACACATACACACAAACACACATACACACAAACACACAAACACAAACACTCATATACACAAACACACATACACACAAACACACATTCACACAAACACACATACATACAAACACACATACACACAAACACACATACACACAAACACGCATACACACAAACACACATACACTCAAACACACATACAAACAAACACACATACACACAAACACTCATACACACAAACACATATACACACAAACACACATACACACATACACACAAACACACATACACACAAACACACATACACACAAACACACATACACACAAACACACATACACACAAACACACATACACACAAACACACATACACACAAACACACATACACACAAACACACATACACACAAACACACATACACACAAACACACATACACACAAACACACATACACACAAACACACATACACACAAACACACATACACACAAACGCACATACACACAAACGCACATACACACAAACGCACAAACACAAACACTCATACACACAAACACACATACACACAAACACACATACACACAAACGCACAAACACAAACACTCATACACACAAACACACATACACACAATGGTGTTGTTACACAAACGCACAAACACAAACACTCATACACACAAAATACACACAAACACACATACACACAAACACACATACACACAAACACACATACACTCAAATACACATACAAACAAACACACATACACACAAACACTCATACACACAAACACATATACACACATACACACAAACACACATACACACAAACACACATACACACAAACACACACACAAGTGATGGCACCTTTATATTATATAATCTATAAACACACTACACAAGCCTTGTCTAACTTACAAACAAAATGGATAGTCACCTATTAGGCGAGCAATGGTAAAAAATCACAGACGGTGCATTGTCAGATCCGCTTTATAAGTCCTCATACACCGAATCCTTATTTCTGGACGACGTCCAGTTGGGAAATATTCCAATATACTGCTCTAAAGTACATCGTCCACATCGTGGCAATTTCTATACGATAAGTGAGTACTACAATGTTATAATAATGTACAAAAAACACATGAATAGACTTTAAAGATTAGCATATATATTACACTTTGTGCACTCATACTTCGACGTTTCATTAAACTACGGAGTATATCATTTTTATAACCAGTCACCAAGTCTTATACATATGCAAATTCCATTCAACTTATGCAAAACATCGCATTCAACTGTACAATAAAATTCAATAATATTTTATAATTATATTTTCTAACGATACGCTCTATATGTTAAAGTGATATATAATTCAAACGAAATCTCCGATATCCTATCAAAAGAGCTTAGGTGTAAACGCATTACTGTCAGTATAAAATCGATAGTACCTGTCATCAAATAAATACCGGTATGTTTAATGGAATACAATGTCACGGTCAATTTAACCAAACGTCAATGCACTGAACTGTAACAAAATAGTATAATTGAAACTGCTACGGTCAGATATGTATATTGATTACATGAACACGAAACAAACACAAAAATACATGACAATACTAATAAATATTATGACAATACTTTTCTACGCTTACATATAACACAGCGATCGACAGGCAATATCAGGGAGATGCTAGCAAGCATGGCAATGTTTAGTGGCAGATAAATATCAGGGAGATGTGAGCAAGCATGGCAATGTTTAGTGGCAGATAAATATCAGGAATATTTAATTGAATTTACAAATACTTAAAAGAATGTAACATAACTTTAACTTTATAATTTGATATTATACAATAGTTTATTTTTGAGTCCAGTGTAGCGGAGCTCTATCGGCTCCTGTATTGGAAACTAACTTTAACTTTTAACTTTATAACCAACGACAGCAACATAATACACATACAACCTATCCCCAACCCCAGCACACATGCAAATGAAATAATCTGCCATGCATTACATACTTGGTTTAATCGCAAGTAGTATTAAGAACATATTAATGCCGTCAAGGATTCGAGATAAAAATGTCATCGAGCTATAAGTGCTCAAATACATGTAATATAATAACACATATATATGAGTGTAAGTCAATACAAAGGGCAAAACAGCAACTTTCTTAAGTATATTCCAAAAATACAGCAAGGGAACACACTTAAAGAACCCCGATCACGTCAAGACTCTAGCACATGTGTCCCAGAAGGGTAATGGTGGCATGCATACGCTACAGTGTTTGCAACGATCGAATATTTCTATAGATATCTCAATTAACGGCACTGAATTATTGTGTTTTTTAACGTTTTCAAAGCCAAACGTGTGATATATTCGACAAGAATTGTTTTGGCAATACTTACTGGGGTCAAACATTTAACTCTAGCTTTATTTTAATTTTATTTTCATGTTTTTTGTTTTTGTTATGTCAAAGTAAGGTATTCTGGGTAGTATAGTTACAATTCCACATAAACTGTTCTCTGGTATATTATAAATTATATTAATACCACGTCATTTAGAAATTAAAAGGCCAAATATTTATCTGTCGATTGATTTATATAACCGTTGATCCCGACCTGACATCGCTGATGTTGGTTTAAAGTGACTAAATCAATAGTCGGTCCAAGTCAATGAAAATATCATTCCCGTATTTATGTGATATTAATCCAAAATGAGGTCAGGTCATAATGACAATTGGTATAAGTATTTCTAAAGGTATTTTTTATATGGAGTTATCGTGGCGCTCGGCAATAAATTTCCCTTACACAAAACGAAGCACATTCCCAGTAGACTTTGGAACGTCTCACTAGTAAATCTGATAATTACAAGAAAACGACTCGTGTCTGTCTTTCACAAGCAATATCACACAAAGTGTGTCTCTATCGCTAGATAACTTATACGTTATTCTGTGGTAATGACGTATTTTTCAGATCCAATCAAAGTTGAGGAATTCAGTTTTCCAATGTATGGCCTTACCAATTAGATCGATCCCACCGATAAGGAGGAATATACACAGCTTACTTAGACACTTGACAAGATTTCTGATAGAGCTTGGAATTGAAATATGGTCTTTACAAGCTGTTTGGGAGTTAACTACTTGCCACAAATCTTACCATTGAAACCATACACATTAAAATACTAAACCTGGATAAGCAGTTTTATCATTACCAACACGAATAGGATAAAACGAATCGAATGACTCATTCGTGACCCCTCACATTTATTTGATAAATTTCCTATGATGAATACAAGCACGACTTCGGGCAAAAAGCCATGTTGGTGTTGTGTAGCCCGGTTAGGTCACACCTACTACCTGTGCAATGCCCTGCATTTAAACACACAGAGCGGTATTTATTCCCCACAGTACTTCAACAGCGACTTAATCAAATACTCATGGTGAAGTGTACCGAATGTAGTTTAGCATTTATAATGCTGGCGATTTTTAAATTCTGCTCCATATTAATACATTTACATTACCATATATGTTTAGCCTATGGTTGACAAAGTGCATGACCTCCGTCTACTCATTGTGCCCGTATTTATTCTCATCAAACCACTATCAGGGCTACATTATGTGAACATTCTTTAAGAACCACTTACTATACTGTCGCCGTCATGACAAGATTGCAGTTATGAGATCGTAGTATCAAGTCTAATAAATACAAAATAATATCCACCTACATTTATGTTTACAGATTTGACCAGACATTGAACAGATGGCATATGTGGTGTTAATGAAAATATATTATGTCTTTCATTCAATATTATTCACATTTCACGAATGATGGATAATAATTCAAAATGTTCACGAGTACACCAACACCAGTGAAATTAAAGAAGTACCTTGCCACACTCGTGCAATTTTAATGGTATTTAATGGGAAACCATTATGTATGCTCTATATATCTAACCACGAAAAACGTTTTAAACATGTTTTTCCACATAATTGAGACAAAATCAAGTTTCACTATAGATTGACCATGGTTGATAAATGGAAAACGCGTTTTATTTCCGCGCAGTCGAACTTGTCTGCCTTTAACGAACCCTTAAGCTGCATCACACTGTTGAAATATTACCTACTAGATACATACAATAATAGATATATCAACTTACATCGGTAGCAGCATTTATTAAGTCCTAAACGTTAATTTGATTTGTCTTTTGTTTGAATACAACGTAGGCATTACAATTATTCTAGGACGTACATACCAAGTAAATACTAAAATTGATAAATAAAACGAATCAATTAAATAATCATTAAACCAATAGTTCAATTAAGATATAAATATATATATAAATAAATAATTAAATCAATAAAAAAAATAAACCAAATAAGAATACAAAAAAGACGAAATGATGGATCAAGTACTCATCACTATTACATTGTAGCAAACTCGTCCTAAGACCAAACGAGTACAATGTATCTGCATCAATTGTGGTTCCTTCTTGCAATAAACATTCAATTTTAATCTGTTAATGACCTTTACAAATATTTAGACTCTTTTTTTAATCTTGCAAAACATATTTTGTATCCAATTAAATTCACAAATCAATACAACATATTAAATCAAAGATGGCCGCATTTTAACTGGGAAGGCTTTTCTATCAAAATGGGGAGACGAAACTACCAAACTGGAAGGATGATTTGCTTACTAAGTATGTGCTTCTAAACAAACGTTAAAATTACAACAGTACGTAAATAAATCACTGTGAACTGGGGCATAAATGATTCATATGCAAGCCCTCTGATATGTTCCCAGTCGCTACAAATTCGATGGAATGAGCTGATAGTAAAATCATAAGGATACAAAGATTGATATTACAAAATCAGTTCTGTAAGTATTGAATGGCATTGTTTTCAATTTCACGCTGGTATGAACCGAAAATACTGCTCAGTCCTTATATTGACACTCTTAATGTTTAGTTAGTATTGACCTAAATACAGAGTTTCACTTACATTTTCTATATTGAAGTGTTTATGTTGTCAGTGCTAACGATATTCCCGAACAGCCTAACGTCATCAAAACGTTTGCTTCTAACTGTTGTCACATATTATTTGAGACAGGAGGAGAAGCTTCAAAATGATGCTGATCCAATTGCGTTCATAGTCCTATCAACGCAATTTCTTATGGTAATGCTTATAAAGGAACTTTCAGTGGACAGGTAAATATAACCCAATTCTGTATTATTGGCTAGCCCGCTTTTAAATATAATTAGGAATCTTAATCGCATCGTATTGCCTTAATTTTCAACAGAGAATTTAGCATACAAGAAGAATAAGAAAATTGGATTTGTACAGTATCATGGGAGGAAACGGCCTTTTCACTATAACTTTCAGTCATGAGGTTTTAAGCTTAGAAAATCTTACAATGGACTCAATATGATATTTCCACCCACCGTAGATATTATGGGCAATGTGCTTCTACAATGCAAAGACGAAAAACATATGAAGATGTGATCGCAATAGTCATATACATTAAAAACATTCCTGCGACCACGATTTAGATCTCCGTGGTATGATAGCATTGTATCAGGTCCGAATGAGCTTATATATTTCTATTATTTGTGTCAGCAAAACATCGCTATTTAGACAGGGTCGAATGTACATAAGTAATCATTCTGACTTTAAATGGGGTACTGTTATATTTATTGTAGGCTTTATATCATGTAATGCTTCAAGCTATCGAACCAGCAGTATTCGTAATAATTTATAAATGTGAAAGTGGTCAAGAGGGAATACTTGAGCTTGGGTTGTAATTCCATATCATGCGAGTGTATGTGTCAATTCTGCTAACATTAAAATTTAAGGTACATTTTTTAACTCAAAGTTAGAAATCGGACCATGATATGTTCGCTTTTTATTACAACCAACGGACAAGGTGAAGCAATATTGGATTTTAAAGATCATTCCACGTCATCATCCGTCAATGACTGATACATCAAACTTGGCTACTTACTGCCGCTAATCCTTGTAACAAATAAAACACTGGTGGAACAAAGCATATCATTGTAATTGAGCCTTCTGCATGAACGTATGCATATAGCATTCAGTGATATGTGCGTCTCACGAAGAACTCATACGAGACAACACAGGACAAGATACACTTTAACTTGTCTATAACCTGAGGTATATTCATGGTTCATTGCGGTGAGATAATGTAATATATAACAGCTATATCTACTGTACAGAGGTTATATTTCGAGATCTCGAATATGTTTTACAAAAGTCATGGCAAAAAGAAATCTTTGTATGCATAGTCCTTGCGATATATTTGTTAAGAATTCAAAATACTATGTAGTATCGTTAGGTTTCTAGATTTCTAGGTATGTTGTGTTGTGTTTTGTAATGTTGTTAGCTCTGTAGTGTTGTTAGGTCTGTAGTGTTGTTAAGTCTGTAATGTTGATAGGTCTGTAGTATTGTTAGGTCTGTAGTATTGTTAGGTCTGTAGTATTGTTAGGTATGTAGTATTGTTAGGTATGTAGTATTGTTAGGTCTGTAGTATTGTTAGGTCTGTAGTGTTGTTAGGTCTGTAGTGTTGTTAGGTCTGTAGTATTGGTAGGTCTGTAGTGTTGTTAGGTCTGTAGTATTGTTAGGTATGTAGTATTGTTATGTCTGTAGTGGTGTTAGGTCTGTAGTGTTGTTATGTCTGTAGTGTTGTTATGTCTGTAGTGTTGTTATGTCTGTAGTGTTGTTATGTCTGTAGTGTTGTTAGGTCTGTAGTGTTGTTATGTCTGTAGTGTTGTTATGTCTGTAGTAATGTTATGTCTGTAGTGTTGTTATGTCTGTAGTGTTGTTATGTCTGTGGTGTTGTTAGGTCTGTAGTGTTGTTAGGTCTGTAGTATTGTTAGGTCTGTAGTGTTGTTAGGTCTGTAGTGTTGTTATGTCTGTAGTATTGTTAGGTCTGTAGTGTTGTTATGTCTGTAGTATTGTTATGGCTGTAGTGTTGTTATGTCTGTAGTGTTGTTAGGTCTGTAGTGTTGTTAAGTCTGTAGTATTGTTAGGTCTGTATTAGTGTTAGGTCTGTAGTATTGTTAGGTATGTAGTGTTGTTAGGTCTGTAGTATTGTTAGGTCTGTAGTATTGTTAGGTCTGTAGTATTGTTAGGTCTGTAGTAGTGTTAGGTATGAAGTATTGTTATGTCTGTAGTATTGTTAGGTCTGTAGTGTTGTTAGATTTGAAGTGTTGTTAGCTCTGAAGTATTGTTAGGTCTGTATTATTGTTAGGTCTGTAGTATTGTTAG